>NW_019718023.1:105748-108428 GCF_002891405.2 Cryptotermes secundus | reverse complement strand
ATTTACAGTTATTATTATTATTATTATTATTATTATTATTAGAGGGGGTAGGTTTCCCCATGCACCGCGACTAATAGTCTATTTTACGTCCCCCTTTGATATTCTACCAGTCGCCATACCCTACCGGTACTGGTGCGTGCTATCAGCCCCGTTCAGCGAACAAGGTCGGCCCTCGGTACCCGATACTTCCCCCATCTACCAGAGACATTGGAAACTACTTGGGCGGAAAACTTTTTGCCTAATTTTGCTCAGAGGTCTCCTAGAGATACGGGACCCATGGCTTAAAGTCCCTCCCGGAGGACTTGTTCCCTGAATATTTCCGCCCTTAAAAATTCCACGACCTTCGCCGGGTTTGAACCCGCGTATCTTGAGTCATGAGGTGGGAACGTTATCCCTAGACTACGGAGGCCGCTTCTGTATACGTACATAAAGTAACCATGAAATGAGTCTCTTCAGTTTCCTGTCACCGTAGCAAGTAATTGATAAGAGTTAACAAGTTGCACGAACGTAAGTTAAGTATTAGGTCACGAACGAGTAAGCAATCCTTTGTTTCATTGTATCGTGTCTATTTTGTGAGACTTGATAATATTTTTATGTAGATATGTAGAGTATAGTGTGCTATATAAAGATGAATGATTACTTTTGATTGTTTATGCGTGTTTTTCGTGGAATGTGGTTTTAAACTTCGGCTTTGTTGCACCATTCGACAATATGTACGTGTGGAAAAGAAATACAGAGACAACAGGAAATATAGTAGTACGAAAAGTTATATAAAAATGATGAGACTTCCTGTTTAGTTCTCAACGGATTTCATCATTCATCAATGGCTCTACAGTCCTTTGTTGGGCCCTGGCTTCTTCAGTTTCGTAATATTTTTTACGCAGTAGGTAGGACCTTTTGGACGAGGGATCATCCCGTCGCGAGGCCGCTACCTACACACAGGCAACACAAACACAGAATAATCGCATACACAGATATCCACATATTTGAGTGGGATTCGAACCCATGATCCCAGCTTTCGAGAGAGCGAAGAGAGTTCATGCCTCAGACCGCGGCCACCGTGACCGGCCAACTGACGTCATATTATCAGCATTTAAAGGTGGAAAGAACTTCCATCTGATGCAGGTCAGAAATAATTTGTGTTAACGAAAGCGAAGAAGGCAGGAAAAGATTAAGAACAATCTTAAAAAAATGTTGTTTTATATTTTTTTTTCTAAACCAGTACAAACGCACCCCGGGTAACCTCAGGGTACCACTCCACCCTGTCTCTCTAAGATCCATTTTAATATTATCCACCGACCTATATCTTGATCTCATAGTGGTCTCTTTCCTTCTGATTTTCCCGTCAATATCCTATATGCGTGTTCGTTCTACATGCTCTGCCGATCTCATCTTCCTTGTCTTCATCATTCTAATTATATCTGCAAATGGTACAAGTTATGAAGCTCCTCATTATGCAGTTTTCTCAAAACTCCTGTCACTTCATCTCTCTTCGGTCCAAATATTATCCTCAGCACCCTGTTCTCAAACACCCTCATTCTATGTTCCTCCCTTAATATCAGAGACTAAGTTTAATATCCATAGAGAACCACAGGCAAAATTACATTTTTTTATATTTTAATTTTGACATTTTTAGACAACAGACGAAAAGACAAAAGGTTCTGGACTCTGGGGCAAGCATTACACGAATATTAGCTGAAGTCGCTCTCGAAAATCTTTGAAACTCCGTAAACTAAGAAAAGAGGTAGTAATTTTACTGTTTGAAATTGGAATGAAACTTTTTTTGAGCTTTGCATTAAGAGAGAGAGATACCTGTGCGCTACCTTCCCATAGGCTAATGCGGCTCTGGGGGCAGTAGGGGCCTCAGAGTATTGGCCCCTGCCTGCTGTACCACACCCTCTCTGGTAGACAGTAATCTGTGAAATACTTAAGAAGTCTGACACAATTGAAGCGTAGCAACATAATAGTATTAAAACTGATAATTTGTAAAGAGATTATAAGGAACAGAACTTGACTGAGCGGATTCATTATGGAATTAGAATATTTCTTGTTAACACCGATAAACAAACTCCATACAGACATGAACAAACATCGACAGCTAGTGGCATACCCATATTGGGGAGAACATCTGAGTCAAGGAAATTGTATAATTTTTTAAAACTTTTAAATAACATGGATGTATTTTTAAAACTAGCAACTACCAGGCGGACAGGACGAAAGAAACGGGAGAGACATTTTCATACTACATATAAAGGAGTAAAGTAAGTAAGTAAAGTAAAGCTAACCCTGTACCAGGCTGTGAAGGCCCATAGGGTTGTGAGGTATTGAGGGTCCCACATTATCTAGACAATCGGCTCACAGATGGCGGTAAGGTTGTCAGTCTCACGCGCCGGCCGCGCTTTATTCCGCAGGAAAATTCCTGGAACTCATTTCTGATAGACGCTGAGTCGACCCCAGGGCCATAGTGCGGCCGGAAGGATTAGATCAATTGAAAAAAAAAATCCAATGACCTCATCGAGACTTGAACCGGCGATCATCCGGCTTGTAGAGGAACATAATTAGTGAGAGAAATGAAACAGAACCTGTTGGTTATAAATGCTCGGTTATTCTTTCATCGGATGGAATGCTTACGTTGCAGATAAAATTTATTACACTTGTCGATATATATATATATATATAT
>NW_019718023.1:85165-105466 GCF_002891405.2 Cryptotermes secundus | reverse complement strand
ACACAACACACAGCGCATAGGAAACAGCTAACCATAAGCCATACAACCTCAAGCTGACATCTCCCATCTTCGGGATGAATTAACAAGGAGGAGCAACATTTACATCAAATGTTTTAATTTTTTTAAAAAAATTTTAAATATTTTAACATTGGGGTTTTAACTTGAGGGCAGTTTCGGATGGAATGTGAGAATTGGTAGTGCATTCAACAATACTAGCAAGTGTTGTGCTTTTACACGTCGACATATTGTAGCAGCGTCCACGCAGCAAACATAACTGTGTACATCTTAAACAACAACAGTGTTTTCATGATTGTACTATGTGCCTCTGATGATGGTTGTATTTAAACCGAAACATGTAAGGCAGATGTGATAAAGAAGTGACCTACAAATTGTTACACTCGACGGACTTTCTATTGACTTTGTGATTGATAGTGTAACGGACCAAAAATGAAACAATTCAAAATAGTAGATGCTTGTCAAGCTAGATTGGTAAATCAATATACTAATACAAAAAGAAAACTACTGAGAATTAACGCTCACATATGGTTCAATCGAAAGTGTAAAAGCAAAAACATTATTCCGAATTACGCTAAGCAAAAACTAAAAGGCTCAACACAAGCTGCAAAGCTAGAATTGGTAGTGCATTCAACAATCCTAGCAAGTGTTGTGCTTTTACACGTCGACATATTGTAGCAGCGTCCACGCAGCAAACATAACTGTGTACATCTTAAACAACAACAGTGTTTTCATGATTGTACTATGTGCCTCTGATGATGGTTGTATTTAAACCGAAACATGTAAGGCAGATGTGATAAAGAAGTGACCTACAAATTGTTACACTCGACGGACTTTCTATTTACTTTATATATAATGCCTTCACTTAATATTTCATTAATTGGACGTTCGTGAAATGATATATACGTAGATGTAGTTTGAAATAATTTAAAAGTACTGCGTCATTGATCCATTAGTTATCAAAATAATTTAATCTCGAATATCACCGAAAAATATTGTTATAATTGACTGAAAAATAAATTTTAAAGTGTCCCACAATTCAGGCGCGATGTCCATCGCTGATCAGAACAGTTCAGATGACAATTTTTGCACTCATTTACCGATTATAGAGACTAGGGGAATTTTGCTTCAAAACCGCCACATCCGAAGAGATCAGCTCGTTAATCAGTTCAACATTTCTTTCAATAGAGGCGCTGATTGTCACATATCGATTCCTCAAGGAAAGAACAGTCTTTCATTTGTTCTACTCTTGCTGACATTTCTTGGTAATCTCAAGGACTTTTTTTCAATGCATCTGTATTTGCCCCAAAAGTTTCGATATTTAACAAGTATTTCGGTGGCTGGGCTCTGCAGTAAACGGGATAAAGGAAAAATTGAATATTTCTACAGTGCTAATAACAAATAAAGAAACAAACTCACCTTATATTTCGTCTTGTGGCTGGACTCTGCAGTAAACGGGATAAAGGAAAAATTGAATATTTCTACAGTGCTAATAACAAACAAAGAAACAAACTCACCTTATATTTCGTCTTCACTTCACGAATAAACCCGTATCTGAAAACAAGAATCACTTTTGAAGGAAAAGAAGGCTTTAACAAAAATATGTTAAATGTATAGTGTGAGGGTCATGTATGCTTGCGGCATCTGGCTTCAGGATTTGTAATGCGTGTCTGATCGAAGTGATAGCTCACGATATCAATGAAGATGTATGTAAAACTAATTATCATTCTCATAATGTAGCATAAAAGCAGCGATAGCTCAGTCGGTATAGAGACAGGCTAGGGGCTCGGCTTCCAAGGGTTCAATTCCTGGCAAGGACAAGTAATTTTTTTCTACTCAACAGCGTCCAGACAAGCTCTGGTCTTTGCCCCGGGAGTAAAGCGTCCGAGATGTGAGGCTGACCACTCAGCTGTTTCTAACGTGAAGGTCAAGAACTGTGGAGCTATTCCTCCACTTCTCATACGTTTTTGCCTGGTGCTTAATTAATTAAGCACAGAAACAAATTTACTTTTATAACGTAGAATAACAAATTTTTATGGGACTGAGTCACTTCGAAATATCAGAATATCCTAATTCCTGTGCTTCTGGACTTTGTTCATCATCCGGTATTCTAGAAACTAGAAAACCGAACGTTTCGGAAACTGGACATGTTTCCGTCCTCAGGTGAGGGGAAGACGCCTACTCAGTTGAGTCCCATAGAAAGAGCTAGCCTCAAACACAGGACATTCAATCAGCAGTCACTGAGGTTAACTCTTCCTAAGGGACCCAACTGAGTAGGTGTCTTTCCCTCACCTGAGGACGGAAACAGATCCAGTTACCGAAACGTCGTGTTTTCTAGTTTCTAGAATACCGGATGATGGACAAAGTCTAGAAACCCTGAAATTCTGAGTGTTATACACCATTGCTACAAACCTTTAGAATCTCTTCATGCAGGTATTTTAATTACAAAGTGAATACACCACTTTGACGTACTTTCATGGTTTTCCTCAGTCCTTCGACACGACTGCTGATATACTACATTGAAACTGTTCATAACCGCTTGACTCCCAATGTTGTCCCATGTGCCAAGAGGTGTGGACAATTTCGAAAAGTGGCCAAACCTGCGAAATAACCGAAACTGAGGTCCAATGGGGTTCCTGATGCCTACCTGGCGTTCATGATGTGGTCTTCGTGATTGCCACGGTTTAGGAACACGCCACCGGGAAACGCCAGAAGACAGGCCAACAGGAGCAGAAACACCTCCAGGCCCTTCTTCCCCCGGTCCACAAAGTCGCCGTTAAACACGTATGGGTTCTCCGTGGACGGTAGGCCGTTCTTTAAAAGATCAGACACATTCCAGTGACATCATCAGGGCGAGATCTTGGGTCTTCAAGATGCTAAGGATATTCCTGGCTGGTCACGGTAGCCGAGCGGTCTAGGGCATTCACTGTCTTCCCTTGCTCGGAAGCCGGGATCGTGGGTACGAATCCAACTCAGGGCAATGATGTTTGATGTTTGTGTATGTGCGTTTTTCTGTGTTTGTGTACAGGTAGAGGCCTTGCGACGAGCTGTAAGATCTAGTAAACCGAAGTGAAACGGAGAGTTTCATGGAGGTAGGCCTAGGCCCAAATTGGGGCTGTAGCGCTAAAAGAAAAAAAAGCATTACTGTCAGGGATGTCGCTTAATGTATTCATGCCTAATGCTTCCTTAAAAATCTTCCCAATTCATTATTCATCATCACCCATTCATTTGACTCTTCACAGTATGAGTTACTCTCTATGACTCTAGAGACCTTTGGAACTTGGCCACTTTTTCAGTTTCTTAATCTTATACATAGTTGAACTCCTTGGACGGGGGATCAGCCCGTTCTAAGGCCGTTACCTACACACAGAACGATACAAACACAGAATAAAAGCACACAGACATCCATGCCTTGAATGGGATTCAAACCCACGATCCCAGGGTTCGAGCGGGAAGAGATTGTTCACGCCTTAAACCGCCCGACGCGACCACTGGGGTTTTAAAAGAACGACAGTGGCACGTGATGTCCCCAAACGGTCACCCATCCAAGTACGAACCACGTCCAATGTTTCTTAACTTCGTTTATCTGACGAGAACTGGTGTTTCAACTTGGCATGGTCTTTGACGGTATGAAGTTATACAGTAGGGAAGAATACAACTGAGCACCTTGAGATCCTGACAACTTCAACTGTAATACATATTACGAAATTTCATGCACTCGAAAATAAACACAGTTGTTACCTTGTGGAATATGACCAGCAAGTCATCCAGTTTTCCATGAAGATCTCCACAAATGGTGATCTGCTTCGATATGGCTGTAGAGGCCTGGTTTAGATTTGGCAATCTCTTAAGTTGAAGAGCCGCCTCCTTCAGGATCCCTGCTACATATTTCGCATGTAGGCGTTGTTGCTGCTTGGAATGGAGAGGCATGTTTTGAAGTAAGATGAAAGAATATTTTTTTGTGGGAGTCATGTCTGTCCATCTGTATCAACTCGTAAACCGTTGAACAAATTTGTTAAATTCGACTTTGGAAATTTTCACTAAGGATTGTTGAGAAATTCTTGTTTTCTGTCACAGTGATACATAACAAAGTCCATTTTACTACGGTCATAATGGAACATTTGCGTATATATTATAAGTCGTTATATACATTTTCTTTAAATTTCATATGAGAGTAGAGATAGGGTCGTATGGATTGGCCGCGCCATAGCTCAAGCAGTTAGTCGCTGGCTTCCCACCGCTGCAGTTCGGGTTCCATCCCGGGTCTGGTCTAGTAGGATTTGTGGTGAACAAAATGGCGCTGGGCCATGTATTCTCCGCGTACTTCGGTTTCCCCTGTCAATCATTTCACTATTCACAATTCTAACAATACATACTAACAACATCCAAGTCATTGTTATCTTCCTTGTGACAGGTTACTCTAACTAAACGTACAGTTTACTCTGTTTATTCAGGGCGTGATTAAGGCCACGGCCACACGAGCAACATTTACTGCTCGAAATCCGCGACAAATGAAGCTGCTGCAACTGTCGCAAATGAGGTGGCCACACTAGAGCCGCAATTACTGCTCTTGGGAGCGTCAAATGTCGCAACTAGGTGGCCACATGGAGCCGTCCGCGATACCGAGCGTCAATAGCCATCATGTCACAGTGTGTGTGCAAAATATGGCGAGCAGTAGGCTACTGAACAGACAAGCAGTATCCGCATTATGTTTATTATTAATCTGTCGTCGACGCCGAAAACAGCTACAGCAGAGGAGAAAGCGGTGGATCCATCCCGTGATGAGTGACAGGTCAGCGAGGTGGAAATTTGTGCTACTACGTCACAAGTTAATGGAATATTCCGACAAATTTCTCGTATATTGTAGGATGACAATCAAATCATTTGAAATACTCTTATCCCTCGTGGAGGATACCATTTGTAAAACTCCATAGCGATTCACTACCAAACGAAAACAAGATTCAAGTACCAAATAAAGCACGCGACAAATGAAGCTCGTGTGGCCAGGCGAACTACCGACAAATGCAGCTAGAAAATGGGCCGAGACCCATCCGTCCGCGACGCGACCTTCAAATTGCTCCCTCCGCCAAGAAACCAGCGTTATTTACTGCTCCGTGTGGCCCTTCTCATTTAACTCCATGGTGCGTATTTCTTGAACTTCATTTGTCGCTGATTTCGAGCAGTAAATGTTGCTCGTGTGGCCGTGGCCTAAGGAGCAGTCTGCCGAACAACATGGATATATTAGTCAAGTGTTTTTCAGTGAGGAAAGCCCTGTTAACATGGATCGAATTCGAAAATGTAATAAATCGGTCAATTTCAAAAGTAAGATAAAGATAAACCATAAATACAGGTTTATCATGAAAAAATTCACAATATTTCAGTATAAAACGAAAGGAAGCACAATATTTCAGTATAAAACGAAAGGAAGCATTATTTAATAACGCAACATTTCAATTGACCTGATCCTTCCAGCCGCACTATGGCCCTGGGGTCGACTCAGCCTCTAACATAAATGAGTACCAGGAATTAATTAAATAATTTTCCTGTGGAGTAAAGCGCGGCCGGCGCGTAAGGCTGACAACCTTACCGCCATCTTTGAGCCGATTGTCTAGATAATGTGGGACCCTCAACATCTCACAACCCTATGGGCCTCCACGGCCTGTTACAGGGATAGCTTTACTTTACTTTTACATTATAAATCCTACTGTATAATGATTATATGAAACAGGCGGTAGCATAGTTGGTTTGGACACTATGCTACAAGCCAGAAGGTCGCTGGTTAGTTTTCTGATGTGGTAATTGGTTTTTTTATTTAAACTCATTCTTCCACCTGCACTATGGTCCTGGGGTCGACTCAGCCTCTAACAGAAATGAGTACCAGGAATATTCCTGGGGGTAAAAGGGGGCCGGAGCATAAAAATGACAACCTCACTGCAGTTTATGAGCCCATTGTGAGCCTCGACGTCTCACAACTCTATGGGCCTCCAAAAAGTGTTACAGCAATATCTTTACGAGCATATCGTCATCCGTGTCGCTCTCTGATCTTAACGTATCTTTACAAACGTTTTAGTAACAGTCTGCCATTATAAATGAGAAGGAAATTCCATTGGTAATGCCGGTTACAGACTTTTTGCGGGAAGAAATTAATTATATTTCAGGGCGACATGTCTTCTGTAGCTTCAGATGGGTTCGTGACATACTAATTAGCTGAACGCAAATTATTATTTTAGTTAAAGAGAATCGTGGAATTTATCTGCTGTCCTTACCTTCTTTTTCCTGAACGTGTCTATAAGTGCGTCCAGATCATCCCTGGTGAGGGGGAAGCTGATATGAATCCCCTTGTATCCGCCGTCAACCGACTGTAGACTGCCATCTTCTGACTCATCCTCGTATTTCTGGTCTACGGTGTCTGGAAAAAGCAAATATATATACAGAGTGTTTCACGACTTTAGGGCATAACTGCATGAGGCTAGCTCTTTGTGATCAAAAAAGTTCACATAAACATGTGTCCCATTTTGGACGCTTACGGAGTTATGACAGTTTTAAACTCAGAATAGAAGGTAACGATTACTGACACTAAACGGAACAAAATAATAAACCAGCACAATACATGATACGTTTAAAGTATGAATGTAAAGTTAACTCCGTGAAATTGCCTTTACTTTGAATTTATTGGTGCTTAAAGCTGATTTTCGAAAATGCCACCGCCGGCCACAACACAGGCTGCCGCTCGGTTGTGAACCGCGGCGGACATACCAACCCACCACGCCTTAAGTACCTCTCAAGTGTCGAGATAACGAGAACGCTCTGTCTGTAGCTGGCTAAAAATAGCGACCCGCCAGCTAACAGACGCGGTTCACACGAGGGTGCGTGGGGGAATGAAAAAACGGTCATAACTCCGTAACCGTCCAAAATCGGACACATGTTTATATTAACTTTTTTGGTCACAAAGACCTAGGAAATCACCTCCTGCAGTTATGCCCTAAAGTCGTGAAACACCCTGTATATATTGAATTTAGTTACATGAAAAGTAACGTAGCGATTGCTCCTAACAACTAATATTCAGAAGAAAGCGCCGTGTAGATATTGTGTTAACCGACGTTTCTGAGTAGCGTATCGCCTCCATCTTCAGGGTAGATTTCCCATGTCGCCCCTCTCCCTTCTCTTCCTGCTCTTATACTGTTGGGTTTACTCGACTTGACTCAGTCTGTTAGCACCTGCTCACGCTGGTCCTGAGAAGTCCTTTGTGTTCAACGTCATCTCCGGTTTGTCGATTTTGGTTCCTATCGCATGCGGAAAATAGAATCTAGTAACGTTGCAATGATGACGTCACTATCTGGTGATGACGCTCCTGAGGGATAGTTAAACTCACAATACTGTTGATCGTTTGCAGCATAATGGCGCCTGACTTCTGGCAAGTAACTGTAGATACGCTGTAGGCCGCGCCATAACTCAAGCGGTTAGTCGCTGGTTTCCCACCGCGGCGGCCCGGGTTCGATCCCAGGTCTGGTCAAGTGGGATTTGTGGTGGACAAAGTGGCGCTGGGGCAGGTTTTCTCCGAGTACTTCGGTTTCCCCTGCCAATCTTCATTCCACCAATTGCCGCACAATCACCCTCACCTATCATCTGGGGCTGGTACAATAGGCCAGAAGTGACCGCAGTACAAGGGACTTAGTCCCACCCCACTAGCATTAAAAGAAACTGTAGATACGATAACAACATGTCTTACCTATTGATGAAGATTTAGACGAAATCTCGGACCCAGGAGGCTTGACAGTGGCGTCCGGCATGTGGGTTAGGAGAGCGTTGAAGAAGTTGTACAACTGCCAACACACAACACGACAAGCTCTGTGAGGAAGCCTCTGTAGTAGGTACAAGTAAGTCAGTCTGAAGATAACTGGACAGCTGTTCCTTCACGAACCTGAAGGAACTATGCAGTACGGCTACTGGATGTAAGGAAGGAAAAGTCACAACTGCAACCCACAAAAAATTCTATTGCTGTTCTCTGATATGTGACGCTGTGTAGTCGGGTGAATTTCTAGGAATTTGCTGTCTTAATCTTCGGGATTAGAAGTGGTAAATATTTACCAGCGTTTCTAAGGAACTTACTGCGACCTCTTTCTTCACGGTAGAAGAGGGACGCAGTGAAGTCTGGTAAATAAATACCAGCTCCTTCTACCACCGTCTTAAAGATATAAGAGGAAAACACCGTGCAGTTTGCTAGAAAGTTACCAATGTTTTCAATCAATCTGCTTTCTTCATCTTCAAGAGAGATTAAATAGTGTTGTCTGGTAGACATATATCAACGTTTCCGAGGATCTTGGAGCCTCCTTCTTCGAGGCAGAATTCACGTCGGGCAATCTAATTGATATTTATCAACGTTTCGAAGAAACTGTTATCTCCATCTTCGGGGTAGAAGTGGTGACACCGTGTAGCTCCACGCTACAGGTACAGCTCCACGCAGACTTAATCTCAATAGTAAGCGGCTGTGGGTGGTTAGCTTCACGCCCCGGCTGCTTTATCTCCGAGGAATTGTTCTCCGGCATAGATTGGAGGGGAGGCTGGTTGGACCCCAGAGCCGGTCTCGAAAACTCCCTTGCCCCTGCTCATAATCTTACTCCACACCTCGATCATCCAGCCCGTAAGCCAGTCGCCATTTTCGATAGCATGATTATGAATTACAGGTGTAAAATGATGTTAAAAGAAAGTTGTTTAATTTACTATCCCAAAATCTGCCTGGAAGGACTGAGAAATCCACGAAAAGTCTACAGGAGATTCGACCTCCGAGTAGCTATTTATATCCCGAGTCACCGAAACACATGTCGACTTAACGGAAGTCATGTATCTGCTACAATATGAATAGTTACCTGGATTACATAAATACATAGAATCATATACCGTATTTACGCATGTATAGGCCGCGTGCCTGTATAGGCCGCAGCACAATTTTCAGACAGAAATTATAGAAAAAATAATTTTCTTGGAATATTATTTCAGGAGTAGAACACCCTGTATTACTAATTATGAATATATTTTTTTTAAATGAAGTGTGATTTCGAATATTTCGAATATAAGCCGCACCCCAGTTTTCCTCTTGAATTTTTGGCAAAAAATGTGCGGCCTATACATGCGTAAATACGTTAATTAAGACTATCGGGATAGCTCTACCGGTATAGCGACTGATTGCAGGCTGGACAGCCGAGGGATGAGATTTCGAGTCTCGGTAGGAGAAAGGTTCTCCTCCTGTCCACGTCTTTCCTACCGGTCCTGGGGCCCATCCATTGGGTACCGGCGGTTTTTTCCTCCATGGGTAAAGAGGCCGGGCTGTGAAGCTGACCACTCACTATCAATATGTACCGCGGTCAAGAATACATGGATCTATACGTACACTCTCCCATATGTCTTCATGGTGTAGTGCTTAATTGGTTAAGCACATGAACAACTTAACCTTCTGTTTCCCTCTGTCAGTTTGGTATGTAAAGTTATGGCTATTTTGTCAAAGATATTCACTCATAGGAAGTATAGGTGAAGTCGACATCGAAGTGTACGTAAGGTCGAAAATTCTGACTTACCTTCAGCTGGTCCTGTTCTCCCGCGTACTCTATACTCTGAAATATTGTCCATGTGTATCTTCTGCGCACCTCCATGCGCGCAAGATACCGTCGGTACCATCGCTGAATCAAGATGGCCGCCTTCATTGCTGCAACAGAACAAAGAAGAAAATTAGTCTTCTAGAATCTTCTGTGACCTAAAACAAAAGAAGGGTGATATCGAATAGCTAATAACAGCTTTCGTATTGATTACACTTGGTTCCTTAAGTTCAAGAGAAGGAGATGTGAATGTAGTAACTAAGAATACGACGGAAACTTCCCCTACAATAAACCACCGCTCACTCTATTTCCTCGTTCGCGGATTTTCTACCCTGAAGATGAAGGCGATACTTTCCTCCGAAACGTCTGTTCACAGAAGATCTACACGGCTACACTGTTCGATATTATCAAAAGGATAAATTTGTACGTGTGGTTAATTAATTATATATATAGTGAGGCATGGAGACCTGTTCCTGGGCGGCGACAGTACAGCTGCCGTTGCTAGGCAGCAGCCCGCAGACAACAACAGAGGAGTGGCGTTTTCTTTTCGGTCAGTACCTAGATATTATAAGCAGGACAATTAGAGATAGTGGAGTGGAGTAGAGGCAAAGGTTTGGCACCAACAGTCACAAGGACAGCTTGCTGTCTTTTAGGTGGTGAAGATAGTTCTGAACCAATGGTAACAGTGCCACCTAGCCGCGCGTGCACGTGTGTGTCTGTAATAATAAATTGAAAATTGTATTTAGATGCTGTATCAAAGAGTTCAATAAATCCGATCATCAATTCATAATCCGTATATAGTAGCACTCAAAACACGTGACAGTATATTTCATTTTTCTCTACAACATTTTTTCGAAATGTTAATCGAGATATACCCAGAAACCCATGTAGATCTTCAGTAAAAACGGCTGTTAAAATTATCCAGTCTGAACACATATTAATGTCCCTCGACAATTTTTAGAACAATTTTCCGATACTGTATTTCATGAAAATCCGTCTACCTGTTCTCCAGTTGTGTCATCAGATGGACGGATGGTGGGTTGAGGGAAATTTCTGTGCGATCCGAAGGGTTATGAACGAGCCTGGAATAATCGATTTATCGAATGTGTTCCGGAAGCTGGATGTCTTTGCATTCCCAGATAAAAAGGCGGAAATACCCTACACGGCTGCGTCCTTTACAGAACAGAGAGTGAGATTTCCTGTTTCCGACGGATACAACTGAGTATACTCCTTCTCTCCATTCTACCTGATGAAAGGGGCAGTTTTAGCTTCCGAAACATTGTTCTTTGATCGGAATGCTACGGGAAAGTACAAGCCCACAAACCGAGTAATCCTTGAAAAGTCATTGCGCTGAATGATTATATGTAATTTGGAACGAGGACAGTACTTCAACAATTAAAAATCCATGGACACTACATTATTGCTTCTTTTGCTTCTTTCATTCCCTAGTAAATAGGTAAATCTGACATGACGAAAGAAAATTACTGTGCAACTTTTATTAACACTAGTACGGAAATTCTTATTAATTTTGACCACATTAATATGATTATAATTTTTTTAAATCTCCTGTCCTTCATGTGGCTATTCCATTTTCAGAACCACTGTCTGGACTTATACCATATCGCACGGGGTCAATAGAAACGTATTCCATACAGAAATTATTTGTTGCAAAGAAAAAACAATACATGAACAGACATTCAAGGTCCTCATAAATAAAATCAGTTCATAACATTGGTCGCCATGACAGTTTTGTTCAAGGAGAGAAGAATGAATTTAATTTTAATTAACGTACTATTATTAAGTTCTCTAAGGCTGAGGGTTCATGGGATAGTCGGAATCATTTACAGTCGATTTGAAATTAAAGTTGTCCCGTTGCTTAAGTAAGCACTGCACACTCAGGAATGATTATGTGGGTGAAGCACAAAAGCACATACGTTCTTAGCCTCGGTAGGCACATTGAGTGGTCGTTTTCATGAGTGGGCGCATTTATTTCTTGGAAAAGGGACCCAGAATTCCATTTCGCATGAGGTTGCATGCCATAGAGAAAAACACAGAACTATCTGGTTAAAAAATCTTTGAGGTGCGCCATCATCAGAGGGTTACTGGATTGTATTTCAAGATACAGAACTAGACGTAAAGCTATTCTTGCAACGTGCCGTGGAGGCCAACAGAGTTGTGAGACGTCGAGGCTTCCACACTTTCTAGACAATCGGCTCACAGATGGCGGTGAAGTTGTCAAAATTACGCGCCGGCCGCCCTTTACTCCCAGGAGGATTCCTGGTACTCATTTCTGTTAGAGGCTGAGTCGACCCCAAGGACACAGTGCGGCTGGAAGGATTGGGTGTATTGAAAAGCCTATGATCTCAATGGGAATCGAACCCACGATCTTTCCACTTGTACCATAGGGCCTCAACCAACTATGCTACCGCGTGGATCTAGACATAGGTGGGAGAGAGATAGGCTGGAGTACAATGGCTAAATTCATCTGGCTCAGGATAGGGACCAATGGCAAGCTCTTATGAACACGGTATTGAACCTGCGAGATTCATAAAATATTGGGAAATGCTTGAGTAGCTGCGCAACTGACAGCTTCTAAATGCGAATTCGGCTGCACGAGTTAGTTCTTACTTTTTCCTTTCTTTCTCTCTCTATGGCTCTATAGCCCTTTTGACCTTGGCCGCTTTTTCAGTTTCTTAATCTATACACAGTCGGTAGGACTCCTTTGACGGGGGATCAACCCGTCGCAAGGACGCTACCTTTACACAGATCAACACAAACACACAATAAACACAAACAGACATCCATACCTCGAGTGGGATTTGAACCCACGAACCCAGTGTTCGAGCGGGCGAAAACGGTTCAGACTTGAGACCGCTTGGCCAATATGATGGACAGTTGTTACTTACTTACTTATTTAGGCCGCGTCATAGCTCAAGCGGTTAGTCGCTGGCTTCCCACCGCGGCGGCCCGGGTTCGATCCTGGGTCTGGTCAAGTGGGATTTGTCGTGGTCAAAGTGGCGCTGGGGCAGGTTTTCTCCG
The DNA here is from genome assembly GCF_002891405.2 of Cryptotermes secundus. Classification (NCBI taxonomy): domain Eukaryota; kingdom Metazoa; phylum Arthropoda; class Insecta; order Blattodea; family Kalotermitidae; genus Cryptotermes; species Cryptotermes secundus. The sequence continues at coordinate 92,822 of NW_019718023.1, read as the reverse complement.
AGTACTTCGGTTTCCCCTGCCAATCTTCATTCCACCAATTGCTCCACAATCACCCTCACCTATCATCTGGGCCTGGTACAATAGGCCAGAAGTGGCCGAAGTACAAGGGACTTAGTCCCACCCCACTAAAAATAAAAAAAATACTTAGTTATATGGACTGAATTCCCCATACTGAAAATCTGGTTGAAAACGAGGGATCTTTCTTGTACAACATTGCCTGCTCAAGACTTACTTCCAACAACATTTAAGAGAATGTACGGGATACGCTCACTGAACCTTCAGCACAGATGCCGTAACAATTTTCTTACACAATATCCTTACACACGCGGACAATTAACTGACCAGTTCGCGTATTTATTGGCTTCTTCGTTTATTCGATCTCGCAAACTCAGCAACCAAACCAAAACATCGATAATTCTACCTGTAGTGGCCATGTTACGCAGCTGTGCAGTGCCATACGAAATCGATACAGCAGCATGGGTACAATCACGGCCTATTCCCAAAGCCGCTCCCCAGTTCCGAGAAATGTGATTAATATGACGTAAACATCTCCATGCACTTAATTAAGCGTCACGCCGTGATGAAATATGGGACAGTGGGTGTTTAGCTAACAAGTGGTTACCTGCACGCCCCGGCCGCTTTGTATGCAGGGAAATGGTTGCGGGTAACCATTGGATAGGAAACTGGTTAGGCTCCAGAACTCATCTGGACGCTCTGGAGAATAGATAAGCATTTTACCCTTGCAGCGAATCGAAGCCCAGTTCTTCAAATATCCAGTCCATAAATTTGTCACTGTATTTACTGAGCTATCCCGTCTCGTATTTAAATATAAGAGATTAACTAAGAGAGATTAATATAAGAGATTATTAACTCCATATTAAACTGAAGTAAAGTATTTTCTGGCCGTTCACGGTAGCCCAGCGGTCTAAGGCATGCACTGTCTTCGCTCGCTCGGAAGCCGGGATCGTGGGTTCGAATCCCACTCAGGGCATGGATGTTTATGTGCGTTTTTCTGTGTTTGTGTACAGGTAGATGCCTTGCGACGAGCTGATCACCCGCCCAAGGAGTCCTACCGAATGTGTAAGATCTAGAAAAACCGAAGTGAACGGAGAAGTTCATGGAGGTAGGCCTAGGCCCACTGGGGCTGTAGTGCCAAGGAAAAACAAAGTATTTCCTGCAATTCGGTAGGTTCATCCATACTGACTTTAACGTCGTTACCTTGGAAACGAAATCGATTTTTGCTCGGTAGACAATTGTTGGTTACCGAATACCCAACAACAATGAACTCCGTTCGACCAGTAACTTTTCGGGTGTAGAACCTCAGTGCGCCTACCGCTCCTGTCCAGGATCCGGGTAAGCGCATTCAGTATAGCGACTGGACGGCCGAGGGTCGGAGTTCGAGTCCCGGTAGGATCAAGAATTTTCTCTTCCCCACGTCGTCCACACCACTTCTGGGAATCACCCAGCCTTTTATCCAATTGGTACCAGGGGCTCTTTCTCTGGGATAAAGCGGCCGCAACGTGAAGGTGGTCGCTTACCTCCAACTAATGCCGATGATAAGAATACGTGGATCTATACATCCACGCCCCCTTCAGTCTGCATGGCATAAACACAAGGCTTTTACCTCCTACCGTTACTTTCCTTGAAGATACCCTTTGGCACAGTTTTACTTACTGATAGAGACCGGCCTCCGTAGTCTAGGGGTAACGTTCCCACCTCATGACTCAAGGTACGCGGGTTCGTGGAATTTTTAAGGGCGGAAAAATTCAGGGAACAAGTCCTCCGGGAGGGACTTTAAGCCGTGGGTCCCGTGTCGTAGCTTTACGGCACGTAAAAGAACCTCATATCTCCAAAGGAGGTCACTGAGCCAAATTACGGACGTTTCCCGCCCAACAGCAGTCTCTAATACCNTATTTTTGAGCTACAATTTTCGTATTCAGCATACACCGTCCTGCAATGGACAAATTGTTAAACACCGAATCCTTCCAACAGCCCAGGCCACAGCGAGGCGCACACCCATACGTAAAGACAAACGGCCTACCAAAAATCATTCTTTTTCTTAGTCGGGGCGCCTGAAAATTTAAAATCCATCTATGTGTCAAGATCTGTTTCTTTATCATGACCACAATAATATCATTCAGTCCAGAACCTTTCGTCATCTCGTCTGCTGTCCAAAAGCATAAACATTACACAAAACTATAATTTTGCCTCTGGTTCTGTATGGGTATGCAACTTGGTCTCTGAGGTGAATATTTGGACCGAGGAGAGAAGAAGTGACAGGAGATTGGAGAAAACTGCACAATGAAGAGCTTCATAATTTTTTCTTTTCTCAAATTATAATTAGAATGATCAAGTCAAGGAGGATAAGGTGGCAGTGCATGTAGCACGAATGGGCGAGACGAATGCATATAGGCTATTGGTGGGAAAGCCAGAAGGAAAGAGACCTCTTAGAAGACCAAGTCGTAGGTTGGTGGACAATATTAAAATGGATCTTAGAGAGATGGAATAGGATTGTGTGGATCGGATTGATCTGGCTTAGGATAGGGACCGGTGGAGGGCTCTTGTGAACACGGTAATGAACCTTCGGGTTACATAAAATCCAATGGCTGTGAAGTGAAGCTTACCACTCGCCTCCCATATTGCGCTGAGGTGAATAAGTGTGGAACTACACCTCCACTCCCCATACACCTTCATGACATGGGTCTTAATTAAGCAAGCATAGGAGCTTTACATTTTTTAAACTGGCGATTGGATGATAGTAAATAATAAATCGGAAAGGGCTAGGAAGGAAACGGTCGTGGTCTAATTTAAGGTCTTTGCTGACATCTTCCGGGAGTCACTGAGAAAAACAGCGAATAAATATCTCTTCCATGCGAAATTCGAAGCCACAATCGTTACCACTTGAGCCAGGTTGTCCGGTGAACACTGAAGTATCCGTCCAGTTCTCTCTAAAGAATATATCAATAAATTGAAAAATGGGAGAAAATACTTCTGTAAATCAGGAGTGAATTCATGTTCTATTTTTTAATAAACAAAGCGTCATCAAAATATTACTCATGTACGCATGGTGCTGCATGTGGAATTCAGCAGTATATAATAACTGTATAAGTTCTCCACAAAATGAATCCTTTATCTGCAGGCAAAACTTGTGCAGGAAGTGCATGCCATCCCACTGTTTCAAGCTTTAGGCTGTCTCGATGGTCTATTATACAATGCTGCGATATAGCGTTATCAGCTTTACGTACAGAAACAAAAACTCGTCATTTTGTCATACCTGTTTTCGTTGATAAAGCTGTATGTCTCTATTCAGCAACCAATTCAGCGTTTCGTCTAGTGCTTTGATTAACAAAAATTAAAAACGTTTGCCTTATAATCGTGTATTTTAAAGGGCTGAAAAAAATTATACAGCTATGGCCCTAATAACGCCTTTTATGAATTGGTCTTTGATGTGTTCGTTGAAATTTTAATGATGTATTTGATTGAATACATTTCTGGTACCCCAATGTTTCCCTTTAAAAAGGCGGTGGTGATGAAGGGTGACATATATAACAGGCTGTGTCAAAGCCTATAATGCTATCTTGGAACTCTGATCACCTGATTTTGTGCTTTTGTTGCTCTGAAATTCTCTCGGGCCAATATCCTCGTCACCATGCTTAGCAAGTCCTCCGTCCGAAACGCTGCTCCAAATCTTATTACTGTGAGTATCCTCGTATTGTTGTTAAGCGGCACTTTTCCTTTTCTAGATCACATAGCTACACATCCAAAAAGAACGCATTTAATGTGAGGCTTTTATCAGATTTGATATATCCTACAAGAAATAAGAAAACTGAAGGCTAATTGGATTGGTCATATCTTACGCGGTAACTGTCTTCTTAAAGAAGTTATTGAAGGAAAGATAGAGGGGCGGATAGAAGTGACCAGAAGACGAGGAAGAAGAAGACGTAAGAAGATGCTGGATGACCTTGGGGACAGAAGAGGATATTCTCATTTGAAGGAGAAAGCTCTAGATCGCATTAAGTGGAGGAATTGTTTTGGAAGAGACTGTGGACCTGTCGTCTTGACAGATTACAGATGAATGAATGAATTCTTATTACGTTCGTTTGAATTATTATACCTTGTAGTCTGCACTATCAACATCCCTTCAGAGGAACACACTGCATCAATCTTCAAGGAAAAATTCTTTCGTGGAAACGGTGGCGCTGTGTTCCTCCGAAGCATTTGTAACCACCTATCAGTCCACATAATATCAGAGGAACTATGCTACAAGCCGGAAGATCGCGGTTTTATTCCCAATGAGGTCACTGGATTTCTTTCAATTGACCAAATCCTTCCAGCCGTACTATGGTCTTGGGGTAGACTCAGCCTCTAACGGAAATGAGTACCAGGAATCTTCCTGTGGATTAAAGGGCGGCCGACGATTAAGTCTGACAACCTCGCCGCCATCTGTGAGCCGATTATCTAGAAAATATGAGAGCCTCATGGATCTATATGGGCCTCCACGACCTGTTACATGAATAGTTTCACGCATTCGTTTTTAGAAGGGCACCTTGTGAAATGCATTAGGGCTGCCTATTTTCTTAAAATATGTTATTTTTCACCAACCTCGTCATTTGGTGAACCAAGAAGTATATTGTTGATGTACCTAGATTTTAATTTATGTACTTTATATTTCCGTAGTCTTATCTATGTGTTCAACCGCCTCTGTGGTCTAGTGGTCAGAGTTCCTGGCTACAGATCGAGAGGTCCGGTTTCTTCCCGGGGCTACCAAATTTATTCTGAGAAGTAGTGGGTCTGGAACGGGGTCCACTCAGCCTAGTGATGATAATTGAGGAGCTATTTCAAAGAAATAGCAGCTCCGATCTAGAAAACCGAGATTAACGGCCGTGTGGATCCGTTGCGCTGTCCACGTGACACACTCTATCTGCCAAAGTTGGCACTAACTTCGCCGACAAGCGGCGGTCGCTCGGTCGGTATAGTTCGCTTGCGGATTCAGATCACGGAGTTTGTTTGTTTTTCTTTCTGTGTATCTATGTGTCCAGCGCACCGTTACCTGTCAGTACTCAGTGAACCTGCACAAACTACCGTACTCCACATTACGTGGTAACCTTTATTCTGCATGTTGTCATAACTAGTCGCTCTCAGGTCCACATATTTTTGTGAAGAATTGGTTTGCAACCACTTATATTGTACTACAAGTTTTGATTCTAACAAACATGAACCAGGATAGCTCAGTCAAGGAACTGACTGGATTGTAGGGGTTTGATTCCTTGCAGGAGCACAGATTTTATTTTCGCTGTCATGTTCAGACCGTCTCTGTAACCCTCTCGGTCTCTACTGAATAGACACCTGCGCTATTTTGTGGGATGGGGCACGACAGAGACCACTTAGCTCGATTTAATACCGAGATTAGTGCTTGAAGCTATGTCTACATTACCCCATATGTCTTCATGACTCCTGCTTCAACACGGAGGAAATTTTAATCTTCTGGGCTATAACGCTGTGTAGTCCGTTTACAGCCTACTAACATTTTCGGAGAAAATGCCACCTCTATCTTCATGGTTGAATAGTAAGCCAAGGGAAATTTCAGTTGGTTTTAACGGAATACATAGCGTTATATACCAGAAGACATAACTCTGTAATAGTAGCGCCCTGAGAGCCTCAGGTTATAAAGCTTTGTTCCTATCTACAAGTGAACACATTGCTGCGCCATCAAGAACATCAGGGTGTTAAAGCTGTTTAGTAAACGTTTTGATGTTTATTCCGAAAACCAAATGAAATGCATAAAAGAGACTGCTGGAGACATGTTATTGAACGTGCAAACAAGTGGCGCAGTCCAGTTACAGCTTTGGCTGCACAGCAGCCGGGGTTAGGATGGGTAGTTGAGCTGAAATTCTGGGAACTGTACTATTCACCACCAAAACATTTGCCACATATCGCTTAGAACAGTGAAAGGATTAATGCATATATTTATTTTTATTGTTATAAATTAATTTTCTATTATATTTATTTATCCATGTGGTGTCTTTAGATTTGGCACAACCAATATAAACAGAAATATGAGCAATTGTGAAGAAGTTTATGTTTTATAGAAAATTCTATTGACGGTATTTTAGAAGTTAACGTATATGTATCGGAGACAATATGACCGACCAACATAATCACGAATGACCTAAAAAAGAAAAAAATATATACAATTTTCCTTGTGCCTATGTATTAATTAAACACTATGTATTGTTGACCCCGGGCCGCCTCTGTGGTCTAGTGATCAAAGTTCCTGCCTACTGATCCAGAGCTCCGGATTCGATTCCCGGCGCTACCAGATTTTCTGAGAAGTATTGGGTCTTGAACGGGGTCCACTCAGCCTCGTGAAGCTAATTGAGGAGCTGTTTCAAGGAAATAGCGGCTCCGGTCTAGAAAAACGGAAATTAACTGCCGTGGGGATTCGTTGCGCTGACCACGCGACACCCTCTATCCGTTAGCAATTGGCACTCACTTCGCCGACAAGCGGCAGTCGCTCGGTCGGTATAGTTCATTTGCGGACTAAAACCACGGAGTTTCTTTTGTTTTTGTCTATATTGTTGACCTCGACAATAGTTGTCAGCTTTACGCTTCATGCCGCTGTATCCCCCGCTACCCATTTTATTTGAGGTTAGCTGGCCCCCAGAACCGATCTGGACTAAGTGGAGAGGAGAAATATCTTGCTCCTGCAGGAACTCGAACTCGACCCCTCGGAAGTCCAGCCCGTAACGAATCGCTATACCGACTGTCCTATCCCGGCTCCAAAAATTGCATTGACAATAAACTTGTTTCTCATATCTGAAAACTGTCAAATATTGATTTGAAATTTAGCTCAGTAAAACGCGGATGTACCATATTTACGTGACGTCAGACAAGTGATGACAGTGAATGACTGGCATCTGCTACGCACTGACACTCAAACGGCCTCAACCGCCAATGCTCTTCGCCATCTGAATACAAAGTACACGGATCTCCCAACCCTAGAGCACCAGTTCCCAGGAGAATTCGTCTCTGCACGCACCATTCGTTACAGATGGATTTCCAGAAGGTGACATTTCAGCACGGCAATCGAAATGCCAAGGGTTCGATTTCGAAAGGCGTTCGTGCTATTGGATATATTTGGACGGCATCTTTTTTTGTCTTCGATATAATCCCAGGGTTAGAACAGAAGCCTGGGCTTTAATCGTGCCCGGATAATGACACAGAATTCTAAACAACAGTTGGATTTCGTTTAGTTGCAGAAAACAGTGGTGAGGGGAGCATATAGTCTCTACCCTTCGGCCAACCCCGAACACCGAAAGAGCAGGTGTCTCTGTAAGGCTAATATCCATCTACAAGATTACACGGTGTTACACCCAGAAAATTGGGCAAGTTAACTGACGTGGTAATGCTTTAGATATGTTCGGGATATGACCTATTCGAATCTCGGTGGCGACACATAGTATTGTGACTGAAGATTTCGTGATTGCCTTCAGTTCGCATTCGTATTGAGAAGGAGTGGATTTCCCCATGTACTTAGACCAGTTATTGGTCCATTGTGCATCCCCTTTAATTTCTACTGTCGCCATACCCTACCGGTAACGGTGCGTGCCATCAGCCCCCGTAGAGCAAACGAGATCGGCCCCGGGTACCTTGATGC
>NW_019718023.1:64257-84568 GCF_002891405.2 Cryptotermes secundus | reverse complement strand
CTAAATGCAGCTTTTGCCATGGCAATCCTGGATTTAATTTCACAAGGTAATCCCGTAAAATTAGGCCAAGCCCGTTTCTTTCCACATCCTCTCAATGTCATGAAGTGAACTTGACGCTCTATATGCTGAGACAACTATACGTATAGTTGGTCAGTGGCTGAGACTTTAATGTTAGGACTTTTAGTGACGGGATCTTGCGAAAGTGATAATGAAATTTAGCCGCCCATAAAAGCCGTAGAACTAACAATCGTTAATTATAAATAACTATCCACTTGACAAGGCTTCTGCTCCGTGGGTTTAGTAGCTGGATAACAAAGAGCAGACCTACTAACGTCCTAACACTATATACATTGAGGCGCAAGTCTCAAACTCTATCCGAGTACGTGCACATAATTATTTTTACAAAACTCTGACTATACCCACGATAATTCCGTTTCAAGATTCATTTAGTAGAACAGTCAACAGGCCGTGGAGGCCTATAGGGTTGTGAAACGTCGAGGCTCCCACATTTTCTAGATAATTGGGTCACAGATGGCGGTGAAGTTGTCAGTCTTACGAGCCGGTCAGCATTTACAACCAGGAAAATTCCTGGTACTCATTACTGTTAGAGGCTTAGTCGACCCCAGGACCATAGTACTGCTGGAAGAATTAAAAAAAAAATTGAAAAATCCAATGACCTCATCGAGGATCGAAACCGCAACCTTCCGGCTTGTAGCACAGTGCCTCAACTAACTACACTATCGCATGCCTCCATAGTGGAATGGAACAAGTATGAAAATAATTGTTTTATTATATTCATAATTCAATAAACGCGCGTATGTCTTGCTTACACGAGCAGATATTTCCAAATTCAGACATGGTGCTGTGATGTTTCGTAGCCGTTAATTTGGGACACTGCCAATGTCTACATTGTATTGCACAGAATAGCAGGGTGATTGAAAAATAATGATTTGTGAATGATCTGGATAGGGGCGGTCATGGTTTTGTCTAGGAACTCTCTGGGACGCTGTCTGGAGTAACTGAGGAATAACACGGAAATCTTCATTGAGGATATCCGGTTCCGTTGTCGAGGTACAAACTGAGGATCTCTCGAATACAAGCCCAGAGGTTTACCTCCGTCTTGTGCTGTTGTTACTCTGTTGCATTCAGCTCCAAATGTTCAATACCAAACTGGACTGAGACATAAAAAGTAAAAGATAAAGTTATCTCTGTGCTTAACTAATTAAGCACCTGGCCGTGAAGACGTATGGGGGAGTGGATGTATAGGTCCACGCTTTCGTGATATCGCAATAGTTGGAGGCGAGTAATTAGCTTCACGCTCAGGCCACTTTACCAATGTGGATAGAACCCCAGGTACCCATTGGATAGAAAGCAGAGTGGGTCCCAGAATTGGTCTGGTCGCTATGGAGAAGAGAAAATTCTTGACCCTACCGGGACTCGAAGTCCGACTACTCGGCCGTCCATGCCGTAGGCAGTCGCTATACCGACTACACTATCCCAGCAACGGTTGACTCGTATGAACATCAAAATTTGAAGGTTTTTTTTTTTTTTTTGCGTAAGTAAGAATATCAAAACCGGTTTCCTCGCGCGGGTTTTCGGTTTCGATCCCAGGACAAATTGTAAGCGGAAGATGTACCTTCCGTGTTTTTCCTTTACTATCTCAATTCTTATTCTTATTATTCTCATAAACATCAATAAAAATAAAATAAAATTAAATATTATATAGTTAAGTAACGGCATGAAAATGAATACAATTTTGATTCTTGGAAATAGGTTTAAATAATACTGCATTAACATAAATGGGTGTACGCGCCCCAGCTTGTTTTGCGTAACTCCCTCGCGCTATATGTTTCGTGAAATGGGGCTCAGCCATATCCATAAGAGCTAAGAAGAATGCATGGTCCTTTCCTACCTTTCCTAATGAGGACGAGCTTCAACGGGGGAGCCAGCTTAAGTAATTCATTATGTACAACAAGTTGAGTGCAGCTAGAAAGTAAAAGAGTACTGAAGCGTGTTGTGTTGTAGGACATAACTCCATGCAGTTATCTAAAATTCATTCGACGTTTCGGAAGCGATATTTTCAACTGAAACATCAGCTGACTTTCAACACTCTATACAGAGTTTTATTTCAGAAAATAGAACTCTTCGTAGCCACTATTAAAAAGTAGTATTTTCTGAGACGTGACGCCGTTTAGACCGGTATAAATTCACCGTCATTTCCGAGGATTATAATGTTTTCATCTTCGATGTTGATGAGTAAGCTCTTCTCTGCTTGCCACCTGCTTCATTCTGCTTTTTTGACTTATTCTTAGGGGATACGTTATTCCGAAACGTCGGTGCTACTGCTGAACTACACAGCCTTACAACCCAGAAGATCGTACAACTCACTTCATGTCTTAGTTCTGTGTGCCTGTAGTTTGGAATCTGCTTGAAACTGTTAAAGGCAAGATTCAGAACTGTGGAAGGTGGAATTCTTCAAATGTCACGCTAGCACTGAAGGGGTTCTGCAAAGAGACGGCACAAAGCAAGCGTCTAGCTGATGAAAGCGAAACGAGCGGACAGTTGGGTAATCCCCTATCTCATGGGCTTTCCACTGTTATTAATATTGCAGCAATGTTACGCGTGTAGCCTGCATGCAGGGGCAGCTCAGGGAGCAGACGGGCTTTAAATTCACGAACAGGGCCGAAGCAACTTGCTCAAAGCGATGGATGATAGCGGAGAATTGATTGATTCATGCATTACTTGACTGGGCACAGTTCTTTGGAGGAGCAGACGGGGGTGCACACGCAGCTCACTGTGTGGCGGTAGGGAGAGAAAGAGAAGGATGGATAAAATGTTAGAAAAGGGACAAGAGGAATGGCGGAAAGGAAAGAAGATGAAGAAAATAAATGTAGAAGGGTGGAAAGAAGGGACAAACAGAAATGTGGAAAACATAAGGTAAGTAAGACAGGCAGAGAAAGAAAAAAAAAGACAGACCCGAAACAGGGAAGAACAGAACAACAAAGAGTCAGAAAGTAAGACGGAAAGAAGAAAAGAAATGCAGGCAGAAAGAAGAAAATGATATCGGAGAGACAAAGGTGATATATATATATACAGAGAGAGAGAGAGGACAGAAGCTTAGCGAGAAATACAAGAAAAGAAATTGAACAGAGTTAAATGAAGGAAAAAGGAAAAAGTGAAATATGGACAAAACGGAATAAGAAAAGGAGAAAGAAGGAAAGAAAAAAGACTTAAAAATAGATGGCAGACAGAGAAAACGAAAATAGGAAGGAAAGGTAGAGATAAATATAAGTAAGTAACAATTATACCCACGAAGTGTAACAGCTTTCAAGATGTAAGGCCGCATCATCCATCACATCCCAGAAGATAGGACTCTTCATAACCACTGCTGTGAGAACCTCAGATCGTACACGGCTCTATATCCCAGAAGACAGAACTCTTCATAACCACCGCTGTGAGAACCTCAGATCCTACATGGCTCTATATCCCAGAAGATAGAACTCTTCATAACCACCGCTGTGAGAATCTACAGATCCTACAAAAGTTATTCATTTTAGGATATAGCTTTGCGTCTGCGCTCTCCTGTGTGAGGACAGGTAGCTGTGGGGGTTACAGTGCTTCAGCCACTCAGTTCTTACACTTTATATTGACACTAGATACTGTATTGTTAGGTCTCTAGTGAGACACTCATCAGCACAATCTGACTTTTAGAAGAATTCAAGAAATGACGTTTACGGGAAGTCACAGCATCTCAAGATACATACACAGGCTGAGGTACGGAAGGATTGCATTGTTCCATAAGGCGTTCGAGCCATAAGTTGCTAAATTTTGATAATCGTCACGTCGTGCCATTGTTACAATTAAACCGAAAGAATGATTATTCTGTAATCTCATTAGAAGTGCCTTCTAAGTGGCCAGTACCCTTGCTTCATATTCAGGAGGTCCCAACTTCAATTCTCGACACCGCCCTTCCATAGTGGACGCGCGGTCTAAGGCATGAACCGTCTTCGCCCGCTCTAACACTGCGATCGTGGGTTCGAATCCCACTCGAGGTATAGATTTCTGTGTGCGTTTATTCTATGTGTAGGTAGCGGCCATACGACGGGCTGATCCCCCGTCAAAGGAGTCGTACCGACTGTGTATAGGATTAAGAAACTGATAAAGCAGCCAAGTTCCACAGGGCTGTGGAACCATAGAAAAAATTCTCAACATTGGAGGGGCTGAGTATTCTTACAGACGTTTCAGAGTAAGATACGGTCTTGTGCGTTATAACACAGTGTAATTCGGATAGATGCCAGCGTTTGACAAGAAAATATCACTTCCATCTTCAAGCTCGAAAAGGAATCCAAAAAAGAAATCAAGCAGAAGCAGACGGCCGGTTTCTTGCTTGGCTTATGCTTCATTCATGAAGATCCAGGCCATATATCCCTCGGGAACTACTCAAGAATTTTGTGGAACCCGAAGATTCATTAACGTCTTCACAAAATCCCGTCACCTGTCCCCATCATGAGCCAGATGGATCCATTCTATACCACCCCACACTGTTTATCTCCCTTCAGGAACTGTATTAAAGTTCTGCTTTAGTGCCTGAATGAAGACCACGGTCTGTTCTTCCTTTTTCCCTTCCAGTTCTTTCGGAAAATCGCACTTTCATGATGCACTGTACAATTTGCCTCGTGTGGAGGGGGGTTAGAATAATTGCATCGAAGTCCTGCGAAAGAAAGCGAACCCGGTGCCTGGGGATATAACTGGGCCAGTCTTTCACTGGGAGACATAAACAGAGAGACTTGACCCTCTAGGTTGGGTGTTGGGTGTTGGGCGCAAGGCTGACGACCTTGCTCTGTAAAAAATTCTGCAGCGTAATTCAAGAAAGTGAATACCGGATATTTTAACTAGTGAAAATTCTGGCAGAATAATCTAAGGGAAGCTTTGGCTTAAGAAAAAAAGTTATTTTGTCAATGATGATTAATTTAATTATTATTATATAACTTACTTCATAACTTGTACTCTTCTCCAAGTATAATTAGAATGATCAAGCCAAGGAGGATGAGGTGGGCAGGGCATGTAGCACGAATGGGGGAGACGAGGAATAATGTAACGTGTCTGGAATCCGCCTTTGCCTGGTTGGCGTCCGCTTTTGCTTGCATGGATCTGAATTCCTTCAGCAGCAGCTCCATCATCTCCTGTGACTCCATTTCAGCTCATGTGTAAGTCCAATCTTTTGAATTCGTCTCAGAATCCGAACTGATCCCACTTCTGACACCAGTGTTACGTGTTTTGTGTGTCACGCAACAAATAAGTCCACTTGGGCCTCGAATTCCGTAGAACATGTATTGTTCTTCACTTCAACAGTACAATTACTATTCACTGTGACACCTCAACTGTCAACATATAGGATATTGGTGAGAAAGTCAGAAAGAAAGAGACCACTGGGAAGACCAAGGCATAGGTGGGTGGACAATATTAAAATGGATCTTAGAGAGATAGGATATTGATTGGATTGATCTGGCTGAGGTTGCGACCAGTGGAGGGTTCTTGTGAACACGTAATGAACCTTCGGGTTCCATAAAATGCTGGGAAATTCTTGAGTAGCTGCAGAATTGGCGGCTCCTCCAAAAGGGCTCAGCTGCACGAGTAAGTAAGTAACATTATATAACTTAGGTGGTTGAGGAAGCTTCTGTAAGCAAGAATTACATCGTGTAGCGTTACAAATTAAGATTCTCATCGGTTAGGTGAGAGTTCGAACATGGAAGCCTCGAAGTATGCACGTAATTGAGCGGTTTGTAATATGTGAAAAAGCTATAAATTGCATGGGTGTGCCCTAATTATGATATAGTGTTTCAATATGGAGTCTCCGGTACCTCGATGCAGTTGCCTGAGGCAGGTGCGTCCGTTTCACATCTGTTCCTGCCTCACACACGAACCCGCGTTCCCTCAGTCCGTTATAAGATAGTCAGGAACTTGCGAGGTACGAAGTTCTCACTGCAACGGATACTAAGACTACGATGTGTAGTCTGGTTGATGTATCCGCGGACAGAGAGTAGGACGGAAGAGAGAGAGAAGGGAAGATGGCCAGGCAGGTAATTATCTGTCTGAAACATCTTTGAGAATACGTCATTACCAGATAATGGTGTACATCATTACGTCATCGTCCGAAATTTACTAGATTCTGTTTTCAACATGCGTTGGGAGCAAGAAACAAATCGCCATGTTGCCTTTCTTGTTTAGCACAAGACTTGTCTTCCTTAAGGCTACCTACCTTTAGATACTGTGACATGCCGTCTAAGCGCTGGAATAGCGGAACCAGAGTAGACGTTCATTGCTACGCAACGACTCGGTAAACAGTTTCCCGCGGATATGAACACGCATACAACAATAGAATAAGTACAGTTTATGTGCAACGGCGAGGTAAACACACATCTGTAAAAAAAAGAGGAATTGTTAGGCAACGGTGTTTTCTGTTGGGGTCGTCTCGATGCTATATAATGAGTTCATAACGCAGCCATTTCTATTTGTCCGTGTCTATTAAATATATTTAAGTCCAGGTAAGCTAAATTTTTTAAACACTTTAAAAGTTTTAATACCAGGAAGGCTGCTGTGATTGTGAAAAGTTGAATATTGTGTACATTGTGTATTTCAGGCATTATGTGTGTATGTAATTTAGCAACCAGAACACCTATTGTGATGGTGGTTTCCGAATAAGTATTGATGTTCCCTCTGAAGATGTTCCGTGAGTGTGTGTGTGTGTCTTCCTATTTCTCTCTCTCCCGCTCTCTGTCTCTCTCTCAAGTTTCAATTCTGAGACAGTAAAATATGGTCGCGAGTCCCAAGGGACTCGGACCCCAGAAAGACTGCGCTGGCAAGGACCAGCAGCATATACAAAAGACAGACCCGTCCTCTCGTCAGAGAAGGCGCCCCACAGAAACAAGACCGTAACTGTCAAAAGGTAATAATTAATATCTCGTCATGAGCCCCATAGACTTACTGACTGACTGACCGTCAGTCGCAATGTGACTTGGACTCTCTCTCTCTTCATCAAAATATTTGCACAATACCTTTCGTCCTCTGAAACAAAATACATAGCCAAGAAGCGTTTAATGAAGAACCATAATAATTATAGCAAATGGCGTATCAGAACTCCGTTCTGAAATTAATTTCTCAACTACCGCACCTTTACGTATATAGCGATGTTAACAGCCGAGCGGCAGTGCTTCAAAACAACCACCATGGCTGAAGCTACCCTAAAATGTTTAATTACTACACTAACAAAAGGATGAGTGGTTTATGTCTGCGAGTGTTCAAACAAATTAAGGACCCTCAACCACCAGAGGCAATTAGCAGTCCCCCACCGGTTTCGAATTTTCTTATCTTTATTCCTCTCCCATTTATAACCCCCCCCCTCGGCTCAAATTTCAGGTTAATAGACCTAGGTCTATATTAGTGGTTCCGAACCCAAAGGGCGCTCCACCCTTGGTGACAATGAGGTGGCTCTAGAAAGGGATGAGGGAGTAATGTCAGACTCAGATGAAATAATTTATTTTATCTCCATGTAATCATTTCGCCTCTAATCACCTGTCAGAATTCTCAATGCAGGTGTTGAAAGGAATTAGATCTATTTGATTTCAATATCTGTCGCCATTATTAATTGCCAAACAGATAATACCCAACAGCATTTTCATTTTAATCCCTTAAAGAGTGAATTTCTTCTAAGTTATATATACAAATCCAGTCCGTACCTCACAGGAAACACTGCGTCTCCGCTACAAAGGCCAACCGGTTAATGCTGTTTAGGGAAATAGTCGTTGTTTATTGTGAGAACCATACGAGACACATAAATACACTCTGCGGGCAGAATGCAGAGTTTTCGGATGTTAAAGAAATTGTTACTGTGCTTAAAAATCTAAATAATAATATTAATAATAATAATAATAATAATAATAATAATGATAATAATACAAATCTATCCCTATAACAGGCCGTGGAGGCCCATAAAGTTTTGAGACGTCGAGGCTCCTACATTTTCTAGATATTCGACTCACAGACGGCGGTGAGGTTGTGTGCCTTACGCACCGGCCGCGCTTTACCACCAGGAAGTTTCTTGGTATTCATTTCTATCAGGGTTTGAATATTTTACACTCAGTTTTCGTACGGTACTGATTAAAGAGTGGGGGCACGCGGTAGCATAGTTGGTTAAGGCACTATACTACAAGCCGGAAGGTGGCTGGATCGAATCCCGATGAGGTCATTGGATATTTTCAATTGGCCTAATCTTTCCAGCTGCATTATGGCCCTGAGGTCGGCTCAGCCTCTAATAGTAATGACTACCAGGAATATCCTTGGGTGTAAAGGGCGGCCGGCGAGTAAGGCTGACAACCCTACCGCCATCTATGAGCCGATTGTCTAGAAAATGTCTGAACCTCAACATCTCACAACCCTACGGGCCTCCACGGCCTGTTATAGGGATAGCTTTACTTTACTTTCATCAGTTATACAGTATTCAGTATTAGAGGGGGTGGGTTTCCCCATGCACCGCGACTAGTAGTCTATTGTACGTCCCCCTTTAATTTCTACTGTCGCCATACCCTACCGGTACTGGTGCTCGCTCTCAGCCCCTTTCTGCCAGCGAGGTCGGCCCTCTTCTAGCAGTGGTACACGATAAGTTCCCCATCTACCGGAGGCATTGTAAACAACTTGGGCAGGAAACTTTTTACCTAATTTTGCTCAAAGGTCTCCTAGAGACATGAAGATCCTTTACGTGCCGTAAATCTATGACACGGAACCCACGGCTTAAAGTCCCTCCCGGAAGACTTGTTCCCTGAATTTTTCCGCCCTTAAAAATTCCACGACCTCCGCCGGGTTTGAACCCGCGTACCTTGAGTCAGGAGGTGGGAACGTTACCCCTAGACTACGGAGAGTTGGTTGACAATAATTAATCGTATATACAAGATGGTGGTGTTAGCGTTATTTCAGTTAAGAAATAAAAGGGATGGCTCGAAGATTTGATGAAGACCAAAGTGGGGGGAGGGGGATTGTGATGTCGAAAATTCGGAATTCGCTAATCTCTTCAAGTAGGTTATCTTTCATATATAATTAGATTGATTATGGAGGAACGAAATATGAAGGAACTAAGGACTGGGGTCCTCGTGAAGACCTCAGTTTTGGGGACGAGACAGTGTATTTATTCAATTCTGTGAGTTACTGATTACGACTCATTCACTTGCTAGAATACATAGCTTCGAATTCATGGACTGTAAATGAATGTTATTTGGAAGTAACCTATCGTAACCTAACCGAAATATTGTCCTGTATGTGCATGGAGTGACTGAGTAAACCATGACAACCTTAGGAGAGCCTGTGTCCTAATCGAGATATTAATCGATCACATCCTGAATACAAGTCGAGAGCGTTGTAGCTAAGCCGACACTCTAAGTGACGTCACGTATTCTACTCTGAAGATAGAGGCAGCAGCGCCTTAGTACATTTGTACCAAACTATAAAAGTCACACTCCAGAGGACCATAATCTTAGAGAAACGCATGGCCAGACTAGGTCCAATCATTATAGAAATTAACACGATATTAAAAACTTTAAAATTTATCTTTTATTGCTAGTGGGGTGGGACTAAGTCCCTTGTACTGCGGCCACTTCTGGCCTACTGTACAAGCCCCAGATGATAGGTGAGGGTGATTGTGGAGCAATTGGTGGAATGAAGATTGGCAGGGGAAACCGAAGTCCTCGGAGAAAACCTGCCCCAGGGCCACTTTGTCCTCCACAAATCCCACTTGAGTAGACCCGGGATCGAACCCGGGCCGCCGCAATGGGAAGCCAGCGACTAACCGCCTGAGCTATGGCGTGGCCTAAAATTGATCTTACAGGGTGTGGACTGGATTTATCTGGCTCAGGATAGGGAGCAGTAACGGGCTCTTGTGAACATGGTAATGGACTTTCGGGTTCAGTAGAATACTGGGAAATTCTTGATTAACTGGAGCACTGCTAACTTCTGAAGAAGGAATCGATCCTGTGGAGTTAGATAAATAGTTAAAGGCTGCGTTCCAGTGATTGGCAATCGTGCTTCTCATTAGGGAGGTCAAGTTTCGAACAGGAGACGGTTAGAACTGAATTTCTTTTGCCACTCTTCAAGCCCGTAAGACAAACACTGGAAGAGTAGGCAGACTAAAATATAAATGAAGGGAAGTGTTAGGTTGCACAGCCAAGCAATCGATTTTCGATTCCCGACAGAAGCAAGAAACTGTAGAACGTAGAGCCGTTGCTATGCGACGACTGCGAGATGGGAGGATATACCAGACCCATTTCTAGGCAACGACTCGGTAAAAACATTACAGCGGAGACGAATATACACAACAAAAGAACTGTTGAACGAGTCGTTTTCTATGCAGTCCGTATCATAACAAAGGAAAATAGGTTATTAGTTCTTCCTGGAACTTCTTGTTAAGTGATGATTTTGTTGAATATGCAAGCTGCAACTTCTGGAAGTCCTGGAATGTTAAATCCACAGAATAATGATAATAATATTTTAGAAGTAGCTTTAATCGTAAGAGAAGACATTTTATTACAGACTGAAACATTAACGTTTATTGTTGTCGTAATCCAGTTCTATCCTAATGTGAGGTTACTTTTGCATTTGGTTTCCAAGGAAACGACATAATGATAGACCGACAAACACTAGGAGAGTTAAGGTCCGTCCACATTACTCGTGCTCGTGCGTCAGAAGCTTACTGCTGCCGGAAAATCAGGATCTGGAGCTGACGAAGTGGACGCCCAAATTGGTTTCCATTTCTTCACAACAGATAGCAGCAGTAAGCTTCTGACGCACGAGCACGAGTAATGTGGACGCGCCTTAAGAAACAGCAAAAGGTGGGGAACTCAGCGTTGACAAGCTTTGTGTAGGTTATGATTAGTCACTCCTGTCAGTAATCCACTGTTTAGATGATCTTGTATGGAAGGAGGTAGTACGTTTATGACATTATTTTATTATTATTATTATTATTATTATAATTAGAGGGGGTGGGTTTCCCCATGCATTTAGACCAGTTATTGGTCCATTGTGCGTCCCCCTTTAATTTCCACTGTCGCCATACCCTATCGGTACTCGTGCGTGCTATAAGCCCCGTTCAGCCAACGACGTCGGCCGTCGGTACCTGATATTTCCCCCATCTACCAGAGGCATTGGAAACTACTTGGGCGGGAAATTGTTGCCTAATTTTGCTCAGAGGTCTCCTAGAGACATGAGGATCTTTTACGTGCCGTAAAGTCCCTCCCGAAGGACTTGTTCCCTGATTTTTTCCGCCCTTAAAAATTCCACGACCTCCGCCGGGTTTGAACCCGCGTACCTTGAGTCATGAGGTGGGAACGTTACCCCTAGACTACGGAGGCCGCTTTTATGGCATTAACTAACTGCCATTAAATTTCGTGATTATGAATAATGAATTAATGCAAGAAGCAAGGGTGGTTTTCCTCCATTATTAAGCCACTTGATGCAGGCACGTGGACTGAACCCAGAAATAATCCCAAATGTTTTCTCTTGACTCTGTATGTTATTGTACCCACTGTACAAAGTCCACTTGAAATGGTTATTATACATTGTTCTTTCTGCAGGCACAAATGTAGTTCTTCCACTCAGCTACACTGATTAACTGTTAGGTTTTCATCCACGTTCAGGTCAACATTTCTTGTCGTTAAATACTTAATAGGTTCCTAAAAATAATCGATTGATTAGAATTTCATTTATCGAACAGGGGGGCCAAAGGTAATATTCTAGACTAGTATTTTGGTGATGCTGGGTTCGAATCTCGGCCGGAATATCGACTGAGATTTTTCATGTATTTCCTCAGTCACTCCAGGCAAATATCATGATAATACCTCGATTAGGTAATGACCGTTTCTTTCCAAATATTTTCCCAATTCAGAATAAGTCATAAATCCATCCGGTTCTATGTAATCTCACACCGAAAGCTTCTTTATATAACATATCCTACAAAATTATTTTAACGGATTTGGTCAATGCATTGCTAGGCAACGGCTCCCTAAACACGTTCCAACGCGCAACAATGAAAGCTGTGTCTCAGTTGACGAATGTTACAGCTCGTTGTTAGACAGCAGTCAGCGCGCCAATGAACTAGTTGGGTATCGATCACGTGATATGTTTTCTGTGCATCGTCCGTATCGAGGGTTTATAGGGACAACGAATGTCGTTCGCAGTAAGTCATTGCTGAGAAGCCGTGAATCAAGGACACGAAGCCGTCACTGAAAAGAGTTGTGAGGATTTAGCAGTGAATCCAACTAACCTGAACACGGAGGCACCAGGTTCCTGCGAAACATATGTACTTATGCAGCAAACTACACGATTTCATAAACTATAAGACCATATACAAGGGCACGGGGTAACATAGTTGCTTAAGGGACTATGTTCGAAGTCTGAAGGTCGCGTGTTCAATTCCCGATTGATCAAATCCTTCCAGCCGTATTATGGCCCTGGGATCGAATCGGCCGTTAACAGGAATGAATACCAGGAATCTTCCTGGTGGTAAAGGACGGCCAGAGCGTAAGACTAACAACCTCACTGCCATCTGTCATCAGAGTGTGTAGAAAATATGGGAGCCTCAACGTTTCACAACCCTATGGTCCTCCACGGCCTGCTACAGGGATACATTTACCTTTACCTTTAATGGGACATATACGTACCATAAAAACCTGGGACTATATATCACATTTCTATGTAATGTAATGAAACACAACTCAGTAACCTGCAACGAAATTGAATAAGATAATCTTCTTACAGTTCTCTTATTGCGTACATATCTCTGTTCTCGGTCCTCGTTTATTGATAATAAAAATCCGTTTTTGCAAAGTTAGTAACACAGTAGACGTGACTGGGCACGAGATTTAATCCAGGTAGCGATATCAGCAATGTCCGTCATTTCACGCCTGTTTATCGCTCTCTCTGTATGTTCCTTCTTCATACCATTTTTTTCTACGAAATTTGAAAATGATTCATTTCGCTGTGAAAGACAAAGAATTCCGGAGATAAGGACTGACGGACGGACGGACTCCTGAACTCCTAATGAATGATCCGTATGTTTGATCAAAAGCCCAGAATTCGAGTTAAAAGTTCACTGTTAATAAGCAATTATTTGTTCACGGGCCTGCAGCCATTTTCATTAAGACCGTCTCTTTTATTACATCTGGTTAAACTTCCCAAGGCTTTTTCCTTTCTGCTTCAGTTCTCAGTTCTTCTGTAGACCAAGGAGTTTTAATTAAAACATTAAATGAAATAAAGTAGCATTCAGAAATGCTGAGAATCAGAATACATTATGCTAAATTTATCCCATTACTGACTTGCGAAATGCTTAGAAGTTACTGGTCCTTAAATAATAGGTAACATTTATATGAACCACATTGTGGTTGAGTGGTTACTACTGCTGCTGCAGCTAGAAGATGAAGGTAGAATGTTCCTCCGAAACGTCGACAAATATCTACTAAACTACACGGCGTAACATTAGAGGAGAGAGAAATCTTTATAGTGACCGCAGGTAGAACTTCACGTCTTCTGCTGATTTCGCTAGCAAAGGATTCCATACTTACTCCTTGGTTGTATAGACCTCTCAGGGCCTTGGCCTACTTTTCGAGAGAGACCCATTTTTCTTCATTAATGCCGTTTCGCTCCAAGCCATGTAGTTTATATAGCATCCTCGCCTTCAGCATGGCGAGATATTTCACATATTAAAGAATTTTCAAGAAACTTTAACATGGTATATTTATAAAATATCTTGTAATAAATTTTACATTCCTATCTACACTAGCCCATATTTCACCAAACGAGAAGACAAAAGATTTTTCCTCGCTTTATCTCATGCTACTGTTTTACAAAACAGGACTGCATAATAATTTTATCTAATTTTTCGAATATTTTATCATATTGAAAAGGTAAAATTATCCCTGTTCTTAATTAAGCACTATGCTATGAAGGCACGTGAGAGAGTGGAGTTATAGCTCCACGATTCTTTGCTTCGTAATCAGATTGTCGTGAATGGTGAGCTTCATGCCCCGGCTGCCTTACCTACCGGGAAGGAACACCCGGTACCAATTGAGTGTTAGGCTGGTTGGGTCCCAAAACCGGTCTGTACACTATGGGATATAGAAAGACCTCTTGATGTTCTCGGGAATCGAACATTGATCGTCGCTATACCGACTAAGCTACCTTCGCTCCTATTTTATCATGTTGCAAAATTAAATATTTTAAAGGATATGGGGGCACGCGATAGCGTAGTTGGTTGAGTTGGTTGCTACGAGAGGGAAGGTGGCGGGATCGAATCCCGATGAGGTCACTTCCAGCCGCACTATGGCCCTGGGGTCGACTCATTCTCTAACAGAAATGAGTACCAGGAATATTCTTGGAATATTCTTGGGATAAAGGGCGGCCGGCGCGTAGGGCTGACAATCTCACCGCCATCTTTGAGCCGATTGTCTACAAAATGTGAGAACCTCAACATCTCACAACCCTATGGCCCTCCACGGCCTCTTCCAGGGATAGCTTTACTTTTACTTTTTACTTTGAAGGATATCTATGGAAAGAATATTAAAAATAATCACCAAGACATTAACAGGATTAAAGAGTAGTAGTAGTGCAATCTCCTATATCTCCACTTCCCTATACTTCGTGTTAACTAATAAGGCACAGGGACAACTTTACCTTTATGTAAGAAGTTCATACAACCGGCATGTTGATATTATTTTTCGACTTGTTTTTGTGAGAATTTACTTGTCACTTATGTGGCTGTTGTGAAACTGATCACTATTGTAATCTCCTAAGAGGTTCGTAGTCCAGTAAGTCGATTTTGTCACGTGATAGTGACTGTAGATGGGGTTTGGTTTGGTAATTTTATTTATTGAATTCTTACAGATCATAACTACAAGTAATTCTAGCGCTAGCACTAATTCACTTATTCCGCAATTCACTGCAGCATTTACGAAGTCTCCTCAGACTTCTGTGGTTTCACCCGCTTGCGGACTAAAACCACGGAGTTTTATATATATATATATATATGTCAGTATGGACACTTAGGGCAGTAGATCAGAAACATCTGGAAAGTTTCGAAATGTGGTGTTGGAGAAGGATGGAGAAGATCAGTTGGACCGATTATGTGAGAAATGAAGAAGTGTTATTTAGAGTCAGTGAGCAGAGGAATATCCTACCAGAAATAAGAAAACGGAAGGCTATTGGATTGGTCATGTTTTACGCAGAAACTGCCTTCTAAAAGAAGTTATTGAAGGAGAGGTAGAGGGGCGGATAGAAGTTACAAGAAGACGAGGAAGAAGACGTAAGAAGATGCTGGATGACCTTGGGGACAGAAGAGGATACTCTCATTTGAAGGAGAAAGCTCTAGATCGCATTAAATGGAGGAATTGTTTTGGAAGAGACTGTGGACCTGTCGTCTTGACAGATTACTGATGATGATGATATATGTCAGTGTAATTACATGCAATTATCGGAATGACAACAGAATCAACCTTTTCATACATTTCACGACGTCTAGCGTAAAGTGATATAAAGGACAACAAGCCTTTGATTTATAATTTGTCTGTCTTTATTCATTTATTTAATTATTAAATTATGATCAATTTGCCGATTATAATCAAAATTGGGTCACTTAATTTAGTATGTAAGTTAATAAGAAGCTCTCTTTTCGGTTCATAACTGTAGTTACTAGTACACATTAGTTATGTGATTGGTCCTAATGGAAGTTAATGTGATTGTTCCCACTTTACTTGAATGCAGCACGCCAACCAACTGGGTGGTTCGATTTTGTAATGTTCATAAACAAATGAGAACAACATACCAGCACCAAAAACCATAAAAGCAAGATGATTTCATTTCAGTGCACTAAAAGCGCACGAACATTTAATTACTGATTCAATTTTAGGATTTAACTCCCCATCGCAACGCATCTTCTGCACAGTTCCGGGATTGTTATATTTCAGTTGAGTTTTACAGCGGATATAATTATTTATAATTAATAAGTGTTAACGGAAATTAACTAAATTCGTAGAACAGATTTCTTTTATAACAGCCAAAGTTTCATTCACATGTATATCAGAATCCGCCACTAGACTGTATTCTTAGCCGGATGAATCCAGTCTACATAATCACACCCTATTTCTTTAATATCCTTTCTTAAGAAAAGATATTAACTTATGTGATCATACTGTTTATGTGTTCATGTCTGGCTCTATGCCCCCAAATCCAACTTTTTAAATATTTCGCTATTTTTCACGAAACTTGGTATAAGTGTTCTGCCTGAAATTCCTTTCTAATAAAAATAATATCAAAATTTTTACCTAAATCTACCATGTGATTTCTTACCCTAAGGCTTCCGAATAAAATTTTGCAAGCATTTCTGATCTCTCATTCTACAAAAATAATTTAATTAAAGTGGCACACCACGCCATGTAAATCCACCTTGATATTCCTGTAGAAATCACTGATAACAAAATATCATATAATTCGCTAGTGGGGGTGAAGTCTAGCTGGGTCCACTCGGCACGGCGGCCACTGATTGGCCTATTGTACCTGTCCCGGATGATTATGATGATGGAGAATTTGGTGGAATGAATATTGGCAGGGGAAACCGAAGTACTCGGAGAAGACCTGCCCCAGCGCAACTTTGTCCACCACAAATCCCACTTGACCAGACCAGATATGGAACCCGGGCCGCCGCGGTGGGAAGCGAGCGACTAACCGCTTGAGCTATAGCGCAACCTAAATATCACGTAACAAGAGCCTTCTACTTTTCAAGGATAGGTTATAAGACTGTTCCCACTTCAGCCCAATGTTTGCAAGGTAAAGCTATCCCTGTAACAGGCTGTGGAGGCCCATAGGGTCTTGAGACGTTGAGGTTCCCACATTATCTAGACAATCGGCTCACAGATGGCGGTGAGGTTGTCAGCCTTATGCACTGACCGCGCTTTACCCTCCAGGAATATTCCTGGTATCCATTTCTATTAGAGGCCGAGTCGACCCCAGGGCCATTGTGTGGCTGGAAAGATTTGGTCAATTGGAAAATCCACCTCATCGGGACTCGAGCCCGCGACCTTCCGTCATGTAGCTTAGTGCCCCAGATGTTTTCAATGTCTAGCAGTATACTTTGTTCCCTCGCGTAAGGTAAATCAGAACGAATTGCGATGGCTACCGTGCAGGACTCTGTCCACTTTTGTCTGCAGGAACCTCAGTTCTCAAAGAAATGAAGACTGTAGGCCCACTGTTGTTTATTTAACGACACTGTAAGTAGATCACACTATAGAGCGTCGGATGATACGATAATTGTTGAATTGGAAAAGATACGGAAGGAGGCGGTCGTGGCCTAATTTAATTTGTTTTCCTTGATACTACAGCCACAGTGGGCCTAGGCCTACATCCATGAACCTAATTTAATTTACTATCACAAAATTCTCCTGGAGCGGTTGAGGAAAACCATAAAATTCCTGTCAGCTTAGTCGATGTCGTTGCCGATATTTTAACCCAGTGCCTCACGAACAGTAATCAGAGATGTTAGCATTCAGAAAAGTTTCCTAATACCAACAGGAAATATTTTACTTCCCACTGCATGCTACATGAGCTGATAATTTTATCCTTCTTGTTTTAGTCCTTATAACATTATACATTATAATGTAATTTGTATATTTGGTTTTCAGTTATTCGGTGAACTCAGTTATTAGCGAGTGACGCAACATATTGTAAAACACTACCGCCGTATCATTCGCTGCGTTAATGCTCTCAACCGTACAAACTTATTTCTACAAGAAAACCCTAAAGCCTAACGTTAGAAGATTTTTATATATTTAATTTAAAAAACGTAACAGATTGTCACATTCTCAAAGCAGAATCAAATACCTAATATTCAGGCTTAGGTCTTGCATTTAAAAATGAGTTCCTAAGGTTGGCAGCGCAGTTAATCTGTTGTACAGTATGGCGATGAATAATCAAGTTGCTTGGAGCACCCGCTAATACATTTTGTAACTACGTTTTCCTTTTATATTTAAATTTTATCCACTTTAATTTGTTTTAAAACGATTCTAAATACTCCTTTTCTTTAGAATGAGGAAATAAATTTAGACTTCTTGCAGAAATATATAAAATTGCAGACCTCATTCGCTTCATACAGTGATATATGTAGTCAAAGCAAACGTGAAAATAAATTATATCAAACGGGTCTGCTCAACTTCACAGGAAGAGTGGCCGACTCCTTCTTCTGATGAAATTTCCATGTTTTTCCCCCTCGGCACTACAGCCCCAGTGGGCCTAGGACTACCTCCATGAACTTCTCCGTTCACTTCGGTTTTTATAGATCTTACACATTCGGCAGGACTCCTTGGGCGGGTGATCAGCTCGTCGCAAGGCCTCTACATGTAGACAAACACAGAAACACGCACACACACAAACTAAACATCCATGCCTTGGGTGGGATTCGAACCCACGAAGACAGTACATGCCTTAGACCGCTCGGCTACCGTGACCGGCTTTCAAAAAGACTAGCGAAATTTATTTAGGTGTTTTAGAGCATACGGCCTAAATGTCTATAAAGCGGTTCGAAGTAACACTACAATATTACACTACAATCGCACTAAAGTGGACTGTTCTAAAAGTTGTTCGAACTGGTCGCCACAAGGTGGTAAGAATATTAATCTCACATGAACAAGCTTCGTGATATATATATATCTAATGGGATGAATACCAGCATCTGGAGACGGGGACTACCTCTGAGGACGGAGGCAGAGTTCGGTTCCCGAAAAGTTGTTTTAAATAAAAAACCAGGGCTATGAAAAATGTCCAAAAGTCAATAATTGTACCAGCTTTTCGGTGACAACACCTTTCAGTTGTTATAAATTGGTAGATTCGTAGCATATGCACAAACTGTCTTACAAAAGACCAGAGATAAACATACTCGTGGGCGTCAATTCTGCTGATCTGTCTCTGAGGAGTTCGTCCAACCATTCAATCACATAAATATAAGTGTTCAGATAAGTTTCAGTATTGACATTAGTTTAAACGTACTGCAATTCCATGGCTTTGATTGTGTTTTCTAATAAGAATGAAGCACGAAACATTTCTATGGCGGTTACTCGTTACAAAAAGACGAGAAATGAGTTTTAAATTATGTTAAAGACAAACAAATGATGTTTTTGCTTGTTATAGGAAGACTGAAATAAATGTAACATTTCTTCAAAATAAATAATCAGTATGCTGAATGTATACGAACACAAAAATCATATTCCAATCTATTGCTACTTGTGTAACTCTAAGACTTAAAACGCCTTTCTGTGAAATAAACATTGCAATCAGACTGTATAAGTACCCTTGGGGAATTGAAAAGCTGTAGTAACACAAATAAACTGAAACTCCTCTTTATTTCTTTGATGTAATTTTAATTAATTCTCTCTACATGACAGAGGTGCGTTACGAGAGTGCAATAGAATTCACTCTCGTAATGTGAAAGGAACGGAGACAAACTACGATTTCACAGATTAAGCAGTAATGAAGCTAAATGAAGTCTGGGTCCGATATAAGATCTTTTTTAAATGTCAAAATAATCAGAGTTTGGAAATTTAAACTTAAATAAGGATGAAGGTTACTGTCTTATGAGATACGTATAACAAGC
Source organism: Cryptotermes secundus (assembly GCF_002891405.2). Classification (NCBI taxonomy): domain Eukaryota; kingdom Metazoa; phylum Arthropoda; class Insecta; order Blattodea; family Kalotermitidae; genus Cryptotermes; species Cryptotermes secundus. The sequence goes on along the minus strand of NW_019718023.1, from coordinate 64,896 downwards.
TGTAGTTCCTTCATAGTCAACCGATATTTCGGAGGAGCATATCGCCTCCATCTTCAGGGTACAATAAGCCTAGCAAAATACAACCTTCAAAGCAGGTAGCAAACTTCGGTTGACTTTCAACTGGCTACACGGTGTTATATCCTAGGAGATGGTACATTCATAACAACCACTGTGAGAACTTTAAATAGTACTTAAAAAAATTCTTCGTAATCGCCTGATTAGAACTTCAGGGCGTGCAGTAGCCCCTCATCATAACGGAGAGCATGCGCGTTACTGCAGATGTCCGCTATAACCGATTGAAGGAGAATTCACGGAAGTGCACCATAGAATACATAGCCAATACACGCAAAGTACATAGAAACTTATAATGACATATAAATAGTTTTATATTGGGTTTCTATCTTGTTTTAAATTGTTGTCCGTTATATCAGAAAACCGTCTCATCCTGGTCCGTTATAACAAAATCTTACAAGACCACATTTTTTTAAATTCGCTTAGTGGGGCATGGAGTCCAGCTGGGTCCACTCGGCACAGCGGCCACTGATTGGCCTATTGTAGCCTGCCCCGGGTGATTATGATGATGGAGAATTTAGTGGAATAAAGATTGGCAGGGGAAACCAAAATACACGGAGAAATCCC
>NW_019718023.1:44308-64213 GCF_002891405.2 Cryptotermes secundus | reverse complement strand
GGTTCGATCCCGGGTCTGGTCAAGTGGGATTTGTGGTGGACAAAGTGGCGCTGGGGCATGTTTTCTCCGAGTACTTCGGTTCCCCCTACCAATCTTCATTCCACCAATTGCTCCACAGTCACCCTCACCTATCATCTGGGGCTGGTACAATAGGCCAGAAGTGGCCGCAGTACAAGGGACTTAGTCCCACCCCACTAGCAATAAAAGAAAAAACACATGCGAAATTATTATAATCTGAACATACTTCTCTCCACTTTTGGCATGCTGAACTCCGTCTTTTTGCTGCCCTTGCAGCTTCTGAACAGGTTTCTGGGCGACAGCTTGGAGAAGAAACTCTTTTTCGTCTTCTCCACGACCGTAACCTCTCCGTCCCTCTCGCGGTACACGAGACGCTTTCGCTTCTCGTTATCCGCCATCTTGAGTCAGATCTGCGGCAAGAGAGGAAGACTTAAATTATGGAAAATAACAGGAAGGAAATAAAGCTAGAGAGTAAGTAAACAATCAAGAAATAAAAGGAAGTATGAAATAAATTAGAAGTGAGATAGAAAGGAATTGAAGAAGCAAGAAAGAAGAAAAGAAAGCTGGAAGAAAATAAGAAAGAGGTAGGAAGACATGTACAAAGGAAGCAGGGAGGAAAAAAGAAAGAACATTAGAAAGAGAGTATGGAGGAAAGCAAAACGAAAATGAGAAAGAAAAATAGAAAGGTAACAGAAAGGAAAGAAGGAATGAGTAAAGCAGGAAGAAGAGAGGAATAAACAAAGAAGGACAAAAGAACCAGAAGGAAGAAAGGGAGAATGTAAAAAAAATAAAAACAATGAAAGAAATGGAAATAAGTAAGAAGGAAAAAAGGCGGGTAAGTGATATGGCTTGGAGGGCGTTTCTTTTGCAGCGGGGACAGACACACCGGCCGGAACCAGTAGCTACGTCAGCCTTGTCTGATGTGCGTTCGTTGGGAAATTAGCAGACGGACAGCGTCTGTGCCTTTCGGCACCTTGCACGCTGCCAAGCGGATCTTCTACCGGAGTGTATCGATGTTTCGTCAGTGACCCGAAGCTGTGCTCATGCGTGCCATGCGAAATCAAGTTAAAACTGAATTAAGGACATATCTCAGAAAGTCTAATTCAGTGCTTCTCAACCTGTGGGAGGAGGAGGGAGTCAGAGGGTTTCAGAAAAGGAGGAGTGAGACTGTCAGGCTGAAGTCAATATAACGCCATATTCAGTTGAAATGCATGCAATCATGTATGTCAGCAGTTCGGAGAGTTACTTTTCAGTAAGGTTGTCAGCCCTCCTCCCCGGCAGCCCTTTCACCCCCCAGGAAGAGTCCTCTTACTCATTTCTGTTAGAGACAGAGTCGACCCCAGGGCCAGAGTGCGGCTGGAAGTATTAGGTCAATTGAAAAATCCAATGACCTCGTATGGAATCGAACCCGCGATCTTCTGGCTTGTAGCATATGTTTCAACCAATATTATATTTAAGCATCCTGTTGCACACTACACGATAAATGATACAAACTCCGTACCAAGTGCAAACAATATATTATATGTCATTGAGCTTGCTTTCTTTTACACTACATGTTTCGACCTCAAACGGCCATCATCAGGTGTATATTCTCACGTTGCTATTACACAGCAGTTAGTTTAAAATTTAACATTTAAAAAACACTTTGTTCCTTTCCTTGTTATTATCAACATCTACTTCGTTGATATCTGTCTGGTTTGTAGATTATTTTTGTTACACACGTTAATTTAGATTTTCCTGTAGTAGCACTATAAAATCTTTAGTTCTAATTATAAAGTCCTTTAAAATTTTCTCTAAATTTTAAAATTTAAAATTTAAAATTGTTAGGGTTACTCGCCGTATGTCTTGCTCTCTTTTACACTACACATGTAGTGTAAAAGAGAGCAAGATCAAGGACATATAATATATTGTTTGCACTTGGGACGGAGTTTGTATCATTTATCGTTTCAACCAACTACGCTACCGCGTGTCTCCCATAGATTCTAAAAGATTTTTAATATAAGAGAAATAAATGAAATTTCTTTTGTTATGAAAAAGAAGAATCTCATGTGAAGTTGTGATGCGTTCTAAGTATAAACTTACGTACATATTAAGCCACATCACACGCTGCGTGCCATCTTGCTATGCGTATTGCTGGCCAAGTTTAACTCCTCATATCTTACTCACACCGCATCTGCAATCAAAATAACACGAAGGGATTAGTACGTGTCCATTACACAAAGTTCGGTAGCGGACGCATGACAAGGGCAATATGTCCATCCGATAGAGTGCTTCTCCGCCGAAATCAGCCGACCGATTTCAATTAAATTCTATACTGGGTGGGGGTTCTGTAATCAAAACTGTTGGGCTTATTTTATTTTGAGTTTTATCGAAATAATATAGCTCCTACTTAGCACAAACCACATATCTGGCTTAAAATATTTTTTTTTTTCAAAAATGTATTTTATCTAAAAATATTGCATTATCGAAAATATCATTGAGAAAAATTAAATTTGTATTGTAGCATGTAGACCCGTTGCAAAGTAATGACTATATATAACACCAGTTGCTAAGCAACGGCCGCAGAATAAGCAAATATACGGCATCCGTTGTTGAGTAATGGCTTGCCAAACAAATATGTTCCCATGGCAACAATTGAACTACAAAAATGAACGGTATTTTCTACGTTGTCCAGAAGTATCGGGGACCACTGCCAGAGAGGTGGCCGACCTCGCTGGCAGAACGGGGCTGATAGTGAGCACCAGTACTGGAAGGGCATGGCGACTGGTAGAATATTAAAGGGGGACACACAATAGATTAATAACTAGTCGCAGTGGATGGGGAAACCCACCCCCTCCAAAATAATAATAATAATACGTTGTCCTTGTCAAGATATTATAAATTGGAACAATGAGTCAGTTGCAGATCTGAACCAGAGGACTGTGTAAATGAGGTCAAGAAACTGTGTTTACATATTGTTTTTCGAATTAAACTCAAGAAAGAATAAGTAATGAACAGATAGAGAAAATACGAATGGAGGAGTTTCAAAGTACACCCGCGTTTCACAAAATGTAATGATGCTTAATGTTATATTTTAGCGTCCTGTTGCACTGATTTAAGTCCATGATTTATTTTATCCGTCTTCTAGTGCATACATTCATCTATCCCCTCTTCTCACTCTCACTACATGTTTCGGCACAAAAGTGCCATCTTCAGGTGCTGATCCAATCCACGACAAACTAGTTCATTGCATGCCTTGTCTATACATACTAAAATAACTAAAATATATATTTATCTTATATACTGATAAATGTTAAGTGTTAAAATATTGAAATTGTACAGGATATTTTATTCCTACGTCGTGTTTCATTACGCGAGTCACGTTTATCATCTTCTGTTGGAGCACTCTTTCACTATCGTGTATTGTGCTCTGTGTTGCGTCTCGCTCCTGTGACTGCGTGTGTTATAGTTTGTCGTGGATTGGATCAGCACCTGAAGATGGCACTTTTGTGCCGAAACATGTAGTGCGAGTGAGAAGAGGGGATAGATGAATGTATGCACTAGAAGACGGATAAAATAAATCATGGACGTAATGATGCTTGTTTGGCTTACCCTTCGGCCCTGAAGTCAGAGGCAGTCAGTCGCCCCGAAATATCTGTAGGCTTATGCGAGACTGCACGACTTCATGCCCCAGGAGATTGTACCCTTCAAAATTAATTTTTTCACGTTGCAGTAAGACAAAAAATTATATTCTACGAAAATGATAATTTATATGTCACACTTCTAACAGTTTCTCAGCTTCTTATGTTGAAAGAGCGAGAGGGAAGGAGAGAGGGAGAGAGAGAGATAAAGACAAGGACAGAGAAAGGACATCGTTTTTTTATAAGGTTCCCAGGCTTCGCCCGCTCGTCCTTCTCATAAGAATAGAATGAAACCGAAAATAGGATGTTTAGAAGCAGTGGCGTAAGACAAAGGCACATAAATTTTGGTTTCCTTAATTAGTGTTGAGGTATATTTTTGAAAAATTAATTTAATAGCTCTGACATCACTGGATCTTAATTTTTAACGAATTTAACTCCTGACAGCTGCATAATAAACACGCAGTGGCAACTTGGAACTTGGAAAACACATCAGAATTTCCTTAAAAACTGATGATAACCAATAAAACTCGTGTCGAGACGTGCAGGACCTTCCGGGTTCAAGCAGAGTTTTGGCCAGCAGTAAGGCAGAAATATATATATATATATATATATTGGCCATTCCCTGACGGTTCTCTAACGCATACGCTGTTGCTTTGTTGGTAACATGAATTACAAGCGTTTAAATAACAAAGTCAGTTTTTAACTCCAAGAAAACACTCTGCATCTCTAGTACACCGAACAGATGATTAATAATGTTTTTAGATTAACTACACCAACGGCCGCTCCATAGCTAAGCGGTTAGTCGCTGGCTTCCCACCGTGGTAGCCCGGGTTCGATCCCGGGTCTGGTCAAGTGGGATTTGTGGTGGACAAAGTGGTGCGGGGGCAGGTTTTCTCCGAGTACTTTGGTTTCCCCGGCCAATCTTAATTCCACCAAATTCTCCATCATCATAATCACACGAGGTAGGTACAATAGGCTAATCAGTGGCCGCCGTGTCGAGTGGACCCAGTTGAACTCCACCCCCCACTAAGAGAATTAAAAAAAACTATCACCATATATTCTTGAAATTTAGAAACCACTATAAATGAATTATATCAGAGAAATATTTCGTTATTTAAGCTTAACGCTTTAAAACCTAGCGTTAATTTTATATAAAACCTGTTTAAACGTTATGTACTCTCAGTGTTACCAACAGAGGGCACTGTGGTCTTCATATGCTTCTCAAAACAAAGAGCGATTATTTATCTGAAAAAAATTAACCAATTTTCCTGTAAAATGGAGACTCAGTATATTTTCTTTGAGTTAGGAGCGAAACTGTTAAAGCTTATTCAGATAAATTTCAGGCTTCAAAGTGTTAATGAACTTGGAAGTTCTAGGCATAAATAAGAGGGTAATATTAAAATTGATCCTAAAGAAATAGTTTGTTATTATGAGAACAGGATTCGTCTACCTCAGCATAGGGTCCATTGGCGGGGTCTTGTGGGCACGCTAATGGACCTTCTGGTTGGAATAATGCCGTTTCCTGAGATATGACACCATGTAGATCTTGTGTGAACCGACGTTTCGGAAGAACGTATCGCCTTCATCTTCAGAGTAGTGGCGAATTGTTTCTCCGAAACGGTTCACACAAGATATACAGAGTTCCACATCCCAGAAGACGGCGTTCTTCATATTAACCGCCATGAATACCCCAAATCTTATAATTTTCTGGTTTGTTTTCCATAAAATTCTGGGAATTTCTTGCTTATCTATGCAGCAATTAGTTTTCGAATGTAGACTCTGTTTCATCGAGTTAGATAAGAGTTAAAACAAGCAGAATATACGTAGGTTGTAAAGGATTAACTTTCCACGGAGAACCTCGTGATTAATTTTCGCAGATACTGAAGAAGGAGTACGGTATGGGCACCGAGATCTTCCGTGCAGATACCGCTGCGAAGCATCTAGGGCGAAACAATGTATCTAATTACAGGACGAAGAGGGAGTGAAAAATTAATGCAGGAGGATTCGTTTAATGTTGCTTTGTGGACAGCTTAAATTTTAGTTTAATCATCGTCCGTTATCTGCTAAGAGCTGCGTGTGTGTGTGTGTGCGCCTGCGCGCCATGTTTTAATTACTCAGCCACCAGCCTACGCGTCATGTCGGATTATGTCCATGTTCCATGTCTGCAGATCTAGCTGCGTTTTAACATGACATTAACTAACGAACCGACTGGCGAACGAGATGACTACACAACTAAATATGCAAATATATATAAGTTCTTGATGCAGTAAGTCACGCAATTCCATGGTTTTATAGGATCGAAAAACATTGACGTCCTCAAGATCTCCCTTTTAAGGGGAGAGCAATTTTGCAGTGGTGGGAGAATCCATGAAATTTTCTTACAAATTTACATAATTTAATGCTGCTGTTAGCGATCACCCTCGAGTATGTTGGATGGAGAAATATAATATATATATATATATTGTCACGCGTAGGGGTGACTTATAGACGGGGTTTTGGGTTGGATGGTTGGATTTTTTTTGCACCTTATACATTCACGAAGTTCGGGACAAAAGGCAACACAGCTATCGCTGATACACACACTCTGCAATTCACCGTTACACATTCACCGGGTTTCTCAGTCTTCTCTAGTCTTATCCTGGCAACGGATTTATCACTGTCGCTTCAACTGAAGTCTTCTTGTCACAGTCGAATCCCTTTCTTGCTATTTCTTCTCAATCAGTTTCGATTGGCATCTCCAGAACTTGACCCAATTCCCTCGACTACTGTTCTATACTCCGTCCCGTCTTCTGACTGTGCTCTCTTATAAGTCATCGGCACGGACCCCATAGTAAACACTGCCTTCTGTTGTCAGTAATGCTTGTTTGGTTGTCCTTCTATTGTCGAGTGTGCTTGTATTGCAGTAATGTGTTTAACGATCCGTTGTCTAGCAACGGGTATACGCATCAATATATATATTAAATAATTATAATTTTTTATATTGATGTTTTATATATTTTCTTTTTCCTTTGCAATTTTAATTATTTTAATTTAGTGTGGGGCGAAAATTTGCTTGCCCCTATACCGGCGCCCAGTGCCCAAAGGATTGTTATCGTGGTCAAAGAACCGGCCATTCCTGCATGTCTAAACCAACTGATGTCCCTTGTCAGAAAGCTCCGTCTGTCTCATCTCTACAGGCTCTCACGTTATATACAACTTTACGTCAACGTCACTCTAAGCAATAGTCAGGAGTTCAGTTCTTACCTCACATAAAAGTACTTCTCTTTTAAACTGAGTTTCTCACTTCACCGTATAGTCCTGTAACTTCTGGCAGTAGGGATAGCTCAGTCAGTTTAGTAATGGGCTACGGGCTGGATGGCCAGGGTTAGACTCCCAGCAGGGGCAATATTGTTATCTTCTCCACAGCACCCAGATCGGTCACAGGGACCACCCAGCCTCCTGTCCAATAAGTACCGGAGGTAACACGGCTGGGGGGTGAAACTGACAACTCACCTCTATCTCGTGCTGAGGTCAGGAATGGTGAAGCTATATTTCCACTCCCTCATATATCTTCATGATATAGGGTTTAATTAATCAGGCGCAGGGAAAAATTTACCTTTCACGTATCTTCAGACTGCATCCCAGAAGATGTCGATATTCATTGTCATTGTTTCCAGATTGCCAACGCTAACTTGTCTGACCATGGCACATTCTAGTGCAAAGTTGAAAGTCTATGGTGATAAATCTTATCACCAAGACCAGTCGGTTAATATTGTTTGGGGAAATAATCGCTTTCTATTTGGAGAATAACACAACAAATAAAGTCACTGTGTGAGCAAAGTTGAAAGATTTTTAGATTTTAAGCATTTGGTACATAAGTGAGTACAAGGGAAAGCAGCATTAAAGCATACACAACAAAAGTAGATGACATAAACAAGACTGAAATAGTCGCCAAAGAATACGATGGAAATGCCCTACGAAAGAAATCGACAATAAAAACAACGATGCGCCTAAGGGCACAGAAGACAAAGTGTAGAGTGCTTTGGTTTCCCCGATAATAAGAGTTGCCTGATGATGACCCATGTGTGGCCGAAACATGTAGCAACAAGAAATGAATGTATATAGTTAATGACATTTAAAATATTTAACAGAAACTTTCAGTGTATTAAATATATTTTAGTGTATTTTATAAAAGTTTGACTTTGTTGCATTTTAGACGGAACAATCACGATCTAAAACTTTGGTGCATACATTAACCATTGTGTTTTAAAGGGGTTAAAACGAATTCACAAGATAAACCCCTTTCCAGAATACACTCCATCCGAGCAATTATTATTTCAGTACAAAAGTTAAAATTCTTTCTTTATATTAACAATAGTTCTCTTTACAATCCTGACATTAAAATTGAGAATTCTTATCTTTTCCTCAGTTACTTCAGAAAAGATATTTTAAGTCTTTCGGAGTCAGCATTTATTTCCCCTAAGTAGCTCCACGTAATCCGTTCGGTTTACCGAACCAAGAAGTACAAATTCGGGAACATCGGGTATGCACGGAATATTACAAATATTATAAACTACGAGGCACGCAAATCCTAGGAATTGATAACAATCGCCATATGCAATTGCGTGAATACTAGCTAGAGCTTTAGTCACGTGTCATACCGTCATTCGTTGCTACCATGGTATCCAGTAACTTTATTTAAACCAGATCAGAAAGATTACGATAGATTTGTTGCTCATGAGTGGTGTCGAGAATAGCGTCTTAGTCTATTTAGAATATGTCACATTACGAAGGGTTGAAGAGGCTATTTTGGTCGGTTGATCGATCGATGGTTTCAACTTTATTAATGGTGAGTAAACGTGAACTTACATTTTAAGGTAGTACTACCAATCGGTCGGACATTATTAAAGGTAAACATGAACTTAGGCCGGTCACGGTAGCCGAGCGGTCTAAGGCATGCACTGTCTTCGCTCGCTGTGAAGCCGGGATCGTGGGTTCGGATCTGTTTCCTGTGAGGTACGAACTGAATTCTTATATATTATTATTATACACTGCCGGTCACGGTAGCCGAGCGGTCTAAGGCATGTACTGTCTTCACTCGCTCTGAAGTCGGGATCGTGGATTCGAATCCCACTCAGGGCATGGATGTTTGTGTGCGTTTTTCTGTGTTTGTGTACAGATAGAGGCCTTGCGACGAGCTGATCACCCGCCCAAGGAGTCCTACCATATGTGTAAGATCTATAAAAACCGAAGTGAACGGAGAAGTTCTTGGAGGTAGGCCTAGGCCCACTGGGGCTGAAGTGCCAAGGAAAAAAGAACATGAACTTACGACGCGTCGCAACCATTTAAATGTAGTACTATCACAAAATTCGCCTGAATTCATTTCAGTAGACTGTAACGAGTAAGGGTATATCTGCATTACATAATGTCAGCAACACGAAAACTTTTGACAGTGGACATATCCGTTCGTCCGTCCTATCCTCAGAGCTGTTGCCTCAACAGAACTAAAATCTAAAGACTGGATATTAAGATCAAGTCAAGAGCCCCAAGAAGGACTCAAAGCCAAGACTGGCCATTGGTAAGGGACTCAGACAAGTATTTCAGACAGTCGAGAATGCGTTGTAGTGTCTGGTGCGCTTCTGGATGTTGTTCTGCTGACTCCAGGCTAGAATGTTGCCGAACGTCTGGCTGTCTTTATGACTTTTTCACCAAATTCTTTTAGAAGTACAATATAAACGGTAGATTGTCTATGCATGCTGGCTGCAAGCACAACGCGGTGTTCAGATGAAATGCTTCCTTTTAATATAAATTTATCATTCCACCGAGATTATCTACCGATCTTGAGCGTCAGCCTTCTTTTGAACTGGAGCATCTGCCTAGTCGTAAATTGAAACATTTGTCTAGTTCTCAACTTGAGCACCTGCCAAGTTCTGAACTGAAACATATGCCTAGTCTTAAATTGAAACATTTGTCTAGTTCTCAACTTGAGCGCCTGCCAAGTTCTGAACTGAAACATATGCCTAGTCCTAAATTGGAACATTTGCCAAGTTCTGAACTTAAACATCTGCCTAGTCGTAAATTGAAACATTTGCCTAGTTCTCAACTTGAGCACCTGCCAAGTTCTGAACTTAAACATCTGCCTAGTCGTAAATTGAAACATTTGCCTAGTTCTCAACTTGAGCACCTGCCAAATTTGAAACATCTACTTAATGCTGCTGCACATCTTTAAATAAACGTGTATGTATTAAGTTATGATTCTGTATTTAGCATCCCGTTGCAATTAAAGGATTTTATCTCGTTTTACTTAAAAGGAAGACTACAGCGTGTGATTTTAACATGAATTAAAACATGTAGCAGATATTAACACAGTCATATCTGTAACATAAAAACAACTCAAGATGGCCGTTTGGGGACGAAATATGTAGTGCTGAAGTGTAGAATGTAAAAGTGTTGCAATTTTGACGGAAAATAAATAATGGACCCTATTATGTATTAAGTTCTTTGCATTACTGACAGACTTAATACATAGACATTTAACGGAATTAGTTGTTTGATGTATTGTTTGGCTGATTTTTTGTTACCTGATTATTTAGTTTCTTAGTTTAATTTTTTAATTCGCTTAGTGAGGGGTGGAGTCGAACTGGATCCACTCGGCACGGAGGCCACTGATTGGCCTATTTTAGCCTGCCCCGGGTGATTATGATGATGCAGAATTTAGTGGAATGAAGACTGGCAGGGGAAACCGAAGTACTTGGAGAAACCCCGCCTCAGCGGCCACTTTGTCCATCACGAATCCCACTTGACTAGACCCGGGATCGAACCCGGGCTGCCGCGGTTGGAAGCCAGCGACTAACCGCTTGAGCTATGGCGTGGCCTTTTCTTAGTTAGTTGCTTAATTGGCTGGTTATTTAGTTATTTATTTGCTTACTTCTCATTTTAATAAATAGCTGTAAAGCCTGATGATTGTAGAGCTGAAATAACAACATTTTATAACTTTTTCCAACTCAATTCAGCACCCTTAATCAATTTCCGTGTTCGTTACCAGAGGCATTGCAGCCTGCGCCTTCATATTACATTACTCTTTGTACGTTCTGAGCTGCAGAAAACGTATTTCTTCTGTTTACTGAATAACGTAGGCTAGAGTTTTGAGTCTTCTGTTGTTTCATAATATTCCCCGCCCCCAAAACGACGCCCTTCAAGGGATATTATCGATTAATAAAAACATAAAAACGCCGAAGTCTTATAAAATTGCTTCTACCCCATTAAAATTTCCCATTTCGCTTATCGTCTCTCTCCATGTGTCTGGTTACATGACTGAAGGTTTGCAGAAGGAAGTGTCTTATAAAACAGAAGAAGATATATGCTTCGAAAATATTCACATACTCCTTGAATATGATAAACACGTTAAGTACCCATCACTTCATCGCATAAGTGTAATAACTGTAAAGAAAAAAATAGTAGGCCCTGTGCTTAACCAATAAACACTAAGTCATGAAGGCGTGTGGAGGAGTAGATGTATAGATCTAAGTTTTCTTGACCTTGGCACTGGTTGGAGGTCGTAGTCAGCTTCACGCAACGGCCGTTTAACCCCCGGAGACAGAGCCTTCTGTACCCATTGGATGGTAGACCGGGTGAAACACAGAGCCGGTCTGAACGACGTGGAGAAGAGAAAATTTTTGACCCTACCGAGTTTCGAACCCGGTCCCCTTTTCCATCCAGCCCGTAGCCAATCGCATTACCGACTGAGCTATATCGGCTCCTGTAATAACTGTAAACTTCTCAAATTTGACCCATTGCTTTACAAGAACGAGATTTCTCGGTAACAAATATCGGTATCATTGGTTCTGGACATTATGAGGAAACATTAATTCTCCTGCCATCTCTTGACATTTCGTATGAACTATTTGTGAATTTTTAAAAATGAAAATTACAAACAACAACAAAGAACAAAAATAAATGAAGTCATTAATTCTTAAACTAAATTTAGAACGATATATGTTAACAGAAAAGTCTGGCTTTAATTGATTCATTGACTACAGACTGAGGTGCCTGTGATCCACTGGATATCGCGGCCGAGTAGGAATAACTTCCTTGTAATCTGGAGATCCTGGATCAGCGTCATTAAATTGAACATAAATAAATATTAATCTAACTCCGTTGAGAAATCAGCGGGAGGTTTCATCGTCTGTTATAGTCTAACAACAAAAAAACTCCGAGGTTTCAGCCCGCAAGCGAAATATACCGACTGAGCGGCCGCCGTTTGTCGGCGAAGTTAGTACCCACTTTAGTGGATAGAGGGTGTCGCGTGGTTAGCGCAACGAATTCCCACGACCGTTAATTTCGGCTTCTAGACCGGAGATATCACATACACTCATATAAAAAGTAGTTTTTATAGAAGTGTAAATTTCTTTACTTTTGGCATTTGCATGATTCAAACAGATTTTATAGAATAGGAACTGAAGATTTTGTGATATGTGTTATTTGCGTGTCGTATCTTATTGTAGTATCACTGCCACCAGGAAAAAACCAATTTGCAGTCTGAATAAAATAATAATAAAGTGAGCTACAATTCTCAATGCAAATTATCTCCTATAATATATTTCCTGAAATTTGGCTGTAATTCTCTGTGTAAAATGCACCCCTAAACTGTCCATGACTCTGTTAGGGTGCCGTTGTCAGTATGAGGCTGTCTGGAACGTAACGAAGTACCATCAATCAAATCTGCTTGATCGAGTGTCACGTTCGAGCACCTGTGCTGGTAATTTACGCTGAGAATCCACTCGGCATTCCGTGCTTGTTCCGCCTCGTGTAACAGTTCCTCATTAAGGATGTAAATAAAACATAGGGAATATCACAAATTGAGAAGCTATGGAGCTCTATGGAACAGCGTTCTTCTTGTTCAATCGGTCAAACATTTCTCTTCCTTCTATTGAACGCGAAGGTTCAGTACCATGTCCGCGAGTAGCTCTAACCTAAGGCAGATGACACAGATCCACGCGCTTAAACTCCAGTTAACCAGTGTTCATATGCAGTCACCCATCCAAATACTAACCCCCCCCCCAGTATGGGTTATCTCTAGAGATCGGGCGAGAACTGATGTTTTCAAAATATATCTCACTCATAATTTCTGCAGTAGCTGGAGGTGAGTGAGTAGGTTCACGCCTCTGCCTGTTTACCCCCGGGGGAAGAGCGCTCAACACCCACAAAGACAGAAGGCTGGGTGGGCCCCAGAACCATTCTGAACGTGTTCGAGGTAATGGAACTTCAGTTATCCAGCCAATAGCCTTGCCGTTAGCCCGGCTGTAATACCTAGGGTCCATTTGGGTAATAATTTTGCTTGCCTACCGCTGACTTGTCTTGGTGACACTTCACACACTTTTCTCTATTTCCTGTGCGTGCTACACGGTCTTAATTAACTCTGTTAATCCCATTAGGTGGCACACACGTTACGAAGTCCCTCATCAGTCTACTCCCTTTATTAAGTCATCTCTCTCGAGGGCCGCGCCATAGCTCAAGTGGTTAGTCGCTGGCTTCCCACCGCGGCGGCCCGGGTTCGATCCCGGGTCTCGTAAAGTGGTATTTGTGGTGGACAAAGTGGCGCTGGGGCAGGTTTCCTCCGAGTACTTTGGTTTCCCCTGCCAATCTTCATTCCACCAATTGCTCCACATCCACCCTCACCTATCATCTGGGGCTGGTACAATAGGCCAGAAGTGGCCGCAGTACAAGGGACTTAGTCCCACCCCACTAGCAATAAAAAAAGGAGAGTGGACAGTTTGAGCATTCCTGGTTGTTTGTTTGGCCTATTCTTCGGCTTTGATGATAAAGAGAATAAGTTTTCTCCGAAATATCTCCGAAATTATATCGGACTACAAGGCGTGACATTCTTCTTATTCACCCTGTGGACGTCAGCTCCTCATTATGGACTACAAAAATTGTGCCCTGGAAACTAACCGAAATTTATGTGTTCTAATTTTTAATCTTTTTAAATCGGAAGGAGGAATACCAAAAGAGGTTTCCATTCTTACAGACTTATGGCATATAGTATATAGTTTAGTAATTCAGAGACTGCGTAATCAGTCTTCCAAATGTAGGCCTATATGACTGAGGAGTAAACTTTGAATTGAAGAAAGCAGTCTTCTGGGATTTGGCACCGTGTATATGTGGTGTTAACCGACGTTTCGGAGGAACGTATCGNCCCTGAAGATGGAGGCGATACGTTCCTCCGAAACGTCGGTTAACACCACATATACACGGTGCCAAATCCCAGAAGACTGCTTTCTTCATAGTCACCGCCGTGAAAGCCTCAAATCTTACAAACTTTGAATTATCTCCAAAAAGAATGAAAGATCGAACTGGAAATACTGGAAATATAATACCCCATTATCTCACTGCGATAAATTGGCAGCACAATTCGAGAAGCCCTGTTTCCTTCAGCGAAGATGCATCTGTACCTCCGCTCCACTGAAATGTAATGTCAACAAATTCACGTTCGTATGTATTCGTCTCCTTTCGCAAATATAGATATAGATATACAGCCTTTACATCTGCCTCTCCTTTTGTGCAGAATTTGATGTCACGAACAAAATCAATATAAAGAAAATAAATAGGGAGATATTTCTCTTTTTGGTTTGGGTTTCTACAAAACATTGTCGACTTTACAATCAATTCCTTATATTGGGCCAACACAAGAAACTTTTCAAGACACAATCATATGGTTACACTGAACATGGCGTATTTTATGTGATAAGTAATGGTACCAATCACATTTGTTGTGTCAGTGATTGCAAATAAAATAATAAAATTAATTATCTTCACAGAACCCATTAGAGAATTTTTTGGAAACAAAATTATATTGCTCACAAAACGTAATAAACTTTTCCGTGATAACTATTTCTTTGTCTAATACACATCTGGCGGTAAGTCATACTCAGAATAGCCAACTTTGAAGAAGAAAATTCTTCTGAAATTTCTTTCCCTTCGACGAGATATCCGGTACAATGCTTTCGGCTTCCATCTTATGTTAAAATAGAACTCAGCAGAGTATAAATGATTACATATCTATCTCAGTCACTACCAGATGATGATTCACCCTCAAAAGTATTTTAGACACGGTTCTAATCATACCGATCACATTGTTGTTCCAGTGATTGTAAATAATATAAGAACTTGAGTTGTTTACAGCAAATACATAGTACGACAGGCCGCGCCAAAGCTCAAGCGGTTAGTCACTGGTTTCCACCGCGGCAGCTCGGGTTCAATCACGGGTCTGGTCAAGTGGGATTTGTTGTAGGCAAAGTGGCGCTGGTGTGGGTTTTCTCCGAATACTTCGATTTCCCCTGCCAATCTTCATTCCACCAAATTCTCCATCATCATAATCACCTGGGGCAGGTACGTTGGGCCAATCAGTGGCCGCCGTGTCGGCCACTTGGACTCCACCCCCAACTAAGCGAATTAAAAAAATTAATACGACAGCAATATCACGCTGATAAATCCATCCGCTCAATCATCCAGCCTTAAGTTTCAGCTCTGAAAATACGAAAATTTGGCAGTTTTCGATTTTATT
This sequence comes from Cryptotermes secundus, assembly GCF_002891405.2. Classification (NCBI taxonomy): domain Eukaryota; kingdom Metazoa; phylum Arthropoda; class Insecta; order Blattodea; family Kalotermitidae; genus Cryptotermes; species Cryptotermes secundus. Next base: position 49,033 of record NW_019718023.1, on the reverse strand, counting down.
TTGTATCTTGTGTTTTCACTGAAAGGTTTTTGGTTAATTTAATTTTGATTCATATTAATCAATTATATGTCCCTGAGGTTCACTCAGCCTCTAACAGAAATGAGTACCAGGAATTAAATAAATAATTTTCCTGGGGAGTAAAGCGCGGCCGGAGCGTAAAGCTGACAACTTTACCGCCATCTTTGAGCCGATTGTCTAGATAATGTGGGATCCTCAACGTCTCACAACCCTATGGGCCTTCACAGCCTGGTACAGGGATAGCTTTACTTTTTTATATATTAATCAATTATATTCCCAATTTTGCTTAAATCTCAGATAGAAATTATCGATTTTCCCCAAGTGGCTTATCACATAAAGTATTTGTACGCCTACATTATATTGTAAAGAATTTGATCAACGAGTTGCCAGTCAACAGCTCTGCAGTGACCACAGCATGAAGCCAAGTAATCACCGGGACCTAGTACTGAAGAATAAGAAACAATGGAACTATAATTTCCTCTCCCTATTTTTCTTCACGGCTTGATGCTTATTTAATTAAGGACACTGACAGCTGTGCCTTTGACCTTTAACTCAGTTTTCAGGACGTCCTCTTTGGACACAGAGAAAACGACATGAAAGATAAATTGTGAAGAGAGGCTTTATGTTAAGTATCTTATCACTGAACACCTCTAAATTATTATTGTTGCATGTTCAGTTATGGATTTCACATTCATAGTTCTCGTGTTATTTGCATTTCAATGTATATATGCCTAGGGCCGCGCCATAGCTCAAGCGGTTTGTCGCTGGCTTCCCACCGCGGCGGTCCGGGTTCGATCCAGGGTCTGGTCAAGTAGGATTAGTGGTGGACAAAGTGGCACTGGGGCAGGTTTTCTCCGAGTACTTCGGTTTCCTCTGCCAATCTTTATTCCACCAATTGCTCCACAATCACCCTCACCTATCATCTGGGGCTGGTACAATAGACCATAAGTGGCCGCAGTACAAGGGACTTAGTCCCACCCCACTAGCATATATGCCTAGGCATATTATATTTTAAATGCTGAAATCCCTTGAATAGTTAGCTATGGCTGTTCATAGATGGCAGAGCAAGTATCTTTAACTAATGTTTTGATTCAGCGTCAAACTTCGGCTCTGACATTAAAGCTGGGGTCAGGCACGAGCGCACAAAATGCGTCCGTTGTAACGAACGTACTGAGGACACCATACAGTTGCAGAATGCGGTGTATAGTTTTTTCTTGTCTGCAATGGAGCCAAAATAAAACGTAACATTCGCCTCTTTTGTTTATTTCTACAACGGACGTCACGACGTTCGTTACAAGGGACGCATTTTGTGCGCTCGTGTGGCCCCAGCATAAGGAAGACTGAAAATAAAGCGTTGAAGATGATATTTGGACCAGAGAGGGGTGAAGTGTTACGAGGTTGAAGAAAATTACATAATGAGGTGCTTCATAAGTTGTACTCTCTGCCAAATATATTTAGAGTGATCAAGTCAAGGAGGATGAGATGGTCAGGGGAAATACATGTAGCACGCATGGGGGAGAAGAGGAATGCATGCAGAATTTAGTGGGAAAATAGTAAAAAGTGTCTATTAAGAAGACCAAGACGTAAATAGAAGGACATAACATGGATCTTATGGGGTGTTATGGACTAGATTCATCTGGCTCAGGATAAGGACCAGCGGAGGTCTCTGTGGATACTGTAATGAACCTTAATGTTCCATGGAATTTTTGGATGTTCTTGAGTAGCTGAGCGACTGAAGCCTTCTCAATAAGAACTTAGCTCCATGGGCTTAATTAGTTAACAAAATGAATTAAGGTCAGAAGGGCCAGAGTTTCTAAGCTCTGTCTTGCGAAGCATATTGTTTTGAAAGTGACCACCTGGGTTTGAAACTCAGTAAAATGGACTCAGCGTGAAAATAAAACTGCTGCAGCAATGGGTATACAACTTTTTGTTAAGTAGACTATTGGTAGAAAATAGAAAAGCTATAGAAATAGAAATGAACGTTTTAAGAAGAATTTGGAATTAAGAATTTTTCAATACAATTGAGAGCAAAACATTACAACGGTTTGGCAGAGTAAAATGAATGAACAGAAAAATAACATGGAGAAGGACACTGTAATTAAAATTCTATAAGAAAAGACACCTTTGGAACGATGTGCTTCTATCTTCAGGATCGAACTTGATACTAGTTGTAGGTGAGTGGTCAGCTTCACGCCCCTGCCGCTTTACCCTCAGTGAAAGAGCCCCCGGTACCCATCAGATAGGAAGTTGGGTGGACCACAGCCGGTGTGGACGACAGGTAGAAAAGAAAATTTTTGACCCTGTCGGGATTCGAACTCCGACCCCTCATTCGTCCATCCCGTAGCGAGTCTCTATACCGACTACACAATCCCGGGTTCCGACCCTTATAAAGTTAAATACGGTAAAGCTATCCGTGTAACAGGCCGTGAAGGCCCATAGGGTGGTGAGACGTTGAGGGTCCCACATTATCTAGACAATCGGCTTACAGATGGCGGTGAGGTTGCCAATCGTAGGTGCCGGCTGTACCATTATTCCCAGGAATCTTCCTGGTACTCATTTCTGTTAGAGGCTGGTTCGACACCAGGGCCGTTATTTTTTAATTCGCTTAGTGTTGGGTGGAGTCCAACTGGGTCCACTCGGCACGGCGGCCACTGATTGTCCTATTGTAGCCTGCCCCGGGTGATTATGATGATGGAGAATTTGGTGAAATGAAGATTGGCAAGGGAAAACGAAGTACTCGGAGAAAACTCGCCCCAGCGCCACTTCGTCCACCATAAATCCCACTTGACCAGACATGGGATCGAACCCGGGCCGCAGCAGTGGGAAGCCAGCGACGAACCGCACCCCAGGGCCATACTGCGGCTGGAAGGATTAGATTAATTGAAAAAAAGACCTCATCGGGAATCGAACCAGCTACCTTCCAGATTATAATATAGTGTCTCAACCAAATACTCTGCCGCGTGCCCCCAACAACCGCTGAGAGAACTTCATGTCCTATGAAGAGCGTGTGGACTTTTCCATCGACCCATGTAAATGTAAATGATATTAGACGAAAAGTAATAGAAATTGTTGTGGTTAGAAGAGCGAGAATTTGAAAGAATTTGTGTCTTGTTTTCTTATCCGTTGTGTTTTCTACAATCCCCTTTTCCCATCACACTGTACAAATACAGATTCGTCTTCGCAAACATTTTTACTGTGTTTATATTCGAATTCTTGCTATTGTCATTTTGTTTTCTTCATATTTCTTTGCTATTCCTACGTAATCTTCCGCGTTTTCACATAAAATCCTCGACTAATGGCCTTATACATATCAAAATCTGAAACTCTGCAGTCTCCTCACCTCGCTTCCCCTGGGTATGCTGCAGAATTCTCTACGCTGAACGCCATATTGAAAAAAAAAAGATAGGAAAAGAATATGCGTGCGCTCGTTAAAATGACAATTATCAATGCTACTTCGTTCTGCTGCTCTAATGATGTTTCTGCGGCCAGTTTCGTATACAGGGCAGACTGTTCAGATCTTTATAAGAATCATCTATAGAATTGTAATAGGAGAACTATTTATTCTGAAATTACGACGTAAAAACTTCAAATGCATGCTTTAATAAAAACTTAAAAGTTATCAAGTTGTCATTTCTTTTCTAAAATAAATGGGAGAAGAGGAATGCATATAGGACATTTTTTGGAAAATCAGAAGGAAATAGACCACTAGGAAGACCAAGACGTGGGTGGAAAATACTAAAATGGATCTTAGAGAGATAGGGTGGGGTGGTACGGACTGGCTCGATCTGGCTCAGGAAAGGGACCATTGGGGGGATTTTGTGAACACGATAATGAAATTTTCGGTTCCATAAAATGCTGCGAAGAGCCCAGCTCCATGAAGCTAGTTTAGTTAGTTATTATAAAACATATACAGAACACTAATCACAGCTGGGAAGAGTTCCGATGAGCTCTATCTTCTGACATGTAACACCGTGTAGTCTGGTGAAAGCCAGCCGAGGATTCGGAGATTTATATTGCCTTCACCTTCATGGTCGAAGAGTAACCCACGTAAGAAACAAGCATGAAGCACTTTCCTCCAAAACATCGGGTGAAATTTCGCCAGACTACGCGGACCTGTATACCCAGGATACAGAACCCTCCACAGCTATGGATGAGTTACAGCACAGAAGACAGAACTTTTCACGACAACCGCAATGAAAGCATCAAATCCTACGTCGTCACAATTAATTAAATTTCATATAACGCAGTCAATCTTAAAAAGCTAATAAACTCATAGCTTAACTAAAACAATCCTTCCCTTTATGGAACGGGAAATTTCAATATCGCATACGCTGACCCCCGTCACTGGATTCTATCATGAGCCATATGAATCCAATCCACGCTCTCACACCCTGTTTCTGTAATCTTCCTCTCCCCTCTCACTCCCACTTGGAGCACACGGCTCATTTATCAATTTCTTGATCTTTTTACAGACGGTAGGGTTCCTTGGAAGGGGGATCAGCCCGTCGCAAGGCCTCTACCTAAACAAGGGACAACACAAACACAGAAGAAACGCATACACACACCAAACATCCATGTCCTGAGTGGGATCCGAACCCACGATCCCGGCTTCTAGCGAGCGAAGACAGTGCATGCCTTAGACCGCTCGGCTACCGTGAACGGCAGTGTATAAGAATAATATATAAGAATTCAGTTCGTACCTCACAG
>NW_019718023.1:19583-44301 GCF_002891405.2 Cryptotermes secundus | reverse complement strand
AACATCCATGTCCTGAGTGGGATCCGAACCCACGATCCCGGCTTCCGAGCGAGCGAAGACAGTGCATGCCTTAGACCGCTCGGCTACCGTGACCCGCAGTGTATAAGAATAATATATAAGAAATCAGTTCGTACCTCACAGGAAACAGATCCGAACCCACGATCCCTGCTTCCGAGTGAGCGAAGACAGTGCATGCCTTAGACCGCTCGGCTACCGTGACCGGTTATTTTAATATTCGTCACCATCTAAGTCTATGTCTTCAAATGTTTCAGTTTCCAGCTGTGCGTGCTACATACCTGTCATATTATCTTCATTTATTTGATGATTCTATTATTATTTAGTTTCATTCGTGTAAAAGTAAGTTCAGTAAGCGAAGAACTGTTTGGTCATGTGACCGTATGAAATATCTCTTCTGCCATATTTCGCATGTTATGTTTACTGTGTATAGTCCGCTTCTGTGGTCTAGTGGTCAGAGTTCCTGTCAATAAATCCAGAGGTCCCGGGTTCGATTCCCGTCGATACCAGATTTTCTGAGAAGTAGTGGGTCTGGAACGGGGTCCACTCAACCTCGTGAGGATAACTGATGAGCTATTATAAGGAAATAGCGGCTCCGGTCTATAAAAGCGAAATAATCGGCCGTGAGGATCCTTTGCCCTGACCACGCGACACCCTCTATCCGCAAAAGTTGGCACTAATTTCGCCGACAAGTGGCGGTCGCTTGGCCGGTATAGTTCGCTTGGGGACTATGGACCACGGAGTTTCTTTTATTTTTTATTTACTGTGTATGTACGTTGTTTTAGAATTCAGGCTTGATAACATTAAACTAATCCAGTTTAGCTCTGAAATGTTCTTTTATTGCTAGTGGGGTGGGACTAAGTCCCTTGTACTGCGGCCACTTCTGGCCTATTGTACCAGCCCCAGATGATAGGTGAGGGTGATTGTGTAGCAATTGGTGGAATAAAGATTGGCAGGGGAAACCGAAGTACTCGGAGAAAACCCACCCCAGCGCTACTTTGTCCACCACAAATCCCACTTGACCAGACTCGAGATCGAACCCGGGCCGCCGCGGTGGGAAGTCAGCGACTAACCGCTTGAGCTATGGCGCTGCCTTATGCTTAACTAACTAATCAGATCCACGTTGCACAAGTTGGAGGTCACCGGTAAACTTCATTTTTGGCGGCTTCAAACACCCCCCACTCCCCACCCCCACCCCCGCTTTCCAGCGAAAGAACACCCGGTAGCCACTACATAGCAGGTTGGTGGGCCTAGGAAACTGTTCGGACAATCTGGAGAGGAGAAAAATCTTGCCCCTACGGGGACTCGAACTTCGACCCCTCGTCCGGCCAGCCCGTAGCCAATGGCTGTAAGATAGATCATTAATTTATTAAGTCTGTATATGACATTCTGATGTTTAGATTTAATTAAGCAAAGTGGGGAGCAGTCATTTCGGTCCGATAAATAACTTAGTGCTCCATGTGTCTCTTACCCGGAACACCCGAATAATGTCCTACTTCCCTGTAGAGCTCCTTTGATGAGGGGCATGCGAACGGGTTAGAATGTAACGAGTAAAGCTTTTGAAACCTGACATTGTGACATTCCAGAGGTGAGAGGTTGCTGGGCTTTATGATACTGCAAAGTCCAGACTGCATGAGGTTCACTCGTTGTTTGTCCAACAACCTACCCATGTAACTGTCTATGTATATATCTACAGGAAAGTTCTTACTTTTGTTGGCTGTTCCACGACTCTGCGATTCACAGCGACCGTGGCGCCGCCGGCTCTCAGGCGCATACAGATTTTACAGACAAATCAGTACACCTGATGGCCGATGACATTGGGAAATTGTTAACTTTTTATACCGCTTGACTGTGCCATGTTTCATGGCGAGCAGTGTGGTTAATGTGTGGGAATTTGTTTATGATTTGTCAGCAGTGGAGGCAGATATCAACTCCGTCAGCCTTTGTTCTCAGCTGCAATTACAGCGCAGTGGGTTCCGTCATGGTGTGGTGTATTTTACTGTAGCATACCTACGCGAAATATGGATCTCCTAAAAAGTGTCAGGGAGAATTTCGACATAAATTTCGTGATGAAAGAGTTCTCAGCAGAAAAAAAAAACGATTCACGATTTGGTGAATAATCTTCGCTCTAAGGGACTGTTAATAGACTAGAAAAAAAAACATAAACGCCTAGGGTTTACTGAGGAAGAATTACAAGACATAAGAGCCAGTCTTCAACATACACCTAGAAAATCACTGAAACGTCTAGTTCAAGAGATTGGAGTGTCAAAGTCTAGTGAAATAACGTCAAATCTATCGCTGATGTTTAGATTCTATAAAAAGGAGCTTGGATAGCGTAATCGGTATAGCGACTGGCTACGGGTTGGACAACGGAGCGATCGGTGTTCGAGTCCCGGGAGCATTAAGAATTTTCTTTTCTCCACGTCGTCCACACCAGTTCTAGGGTCCACCCAACCTCCTGTCCAATGGGTACCGGTAGCTCTTTCCCTGGAGGTATCAAGAAGATGTTGATCTATACACCCACTCTCCCATACGCCTTCATGATATAGTGCTTAATTAGTTACGCACAGGTATAAATTTACATTTTTTTCCCTTGGCACTAGAGCCCGAGTGGACCTAGGCCTACCTCCATGAACTTCTCCGTTCACTTCGGTTTTCTAGATCTTACACATTCGGTAGGACTCCTTGGGCGGGTGATCAGCTCGTCGCAAGGCCTCTACCTGTACACAAACACAGAAAACGCACACAAACATCCATGCCCTGAGTGGGATTCGAACCCACGATCCCGGTTTCCAAGCGAACGAAGACAATGCAGTCGCAAGGCGTTATTCACACAGAACAACACAAACGGAATAAAAACAGACAGAAACCAATGCCTAGAATGGGATTCGAACCCACGATCCCAGTGTTCGAGAGGGCAAAGTCGGTTCATGCCTCAGACCCCGCGGCCATTACGATTGACCCTATCAGTCTTATCTACCGAACCACTCTAATCTAATCTAATCTGCCTAATATAGCCGGATGTTCCTGCGCATGTTAGGTTAATTTGGCTCTTCAAGCAGTCCTTCCGCCCACATCTCCCTGATAGACTCTCTGGTCAGTCTTCCCAGCTCGGATGTCTCTCTCCCGGACTGCCGGTACCACAGCAGAAGTCAGAAAACTGCAACACAGTCCAGTGTAGAACGAATGGGAAAATGAGTGTTTCCTTTTTTGTGTATGTTGCTACCGTACGGAGAATTTATCTGTCTAGTGATTACTTATAGTCTGATAGTTCTCCGGTACTAAGCCTCATACATGTGAAGTTCTTAATATTCTGATGTTCTGTCTCTTAGGCTGCGCCCACACAAGCGCACAAAATGCGTCCGTTGTAACGAACGTCGTGACGTCCGTTGTAACGAACGTCGTGACGTCCGTTGTACAAATAAAGAAGAGAGGCGAATGCTACGCTTTCTTCTGGCTCCATTGCAGACAAAAAACTACGCACCGCATTCTGCAACTGTGTGGTGTCCTCAACAACGTCCGTCATAAAGTACGTTTGTTGCAACGGATGTACTTCGTGCTCTCCTGTGGCCCCAGCCTAAGTGGTTTGTGCTGTGCTTGGTTTGTTTATCCTGTCTTGTGTTGGTGCAGGTGTCCGGAGATAGGGACTAGCTCTATCGATTGGGTCCAACTAAGTAGGCATTACCTGAACAAGGAGAAAGAATCCAATCTGCAAAAGGTTGTGTTTTTAATAAAAACAAAACAATGGATAATGTCCAGAAACATAATATTTGTGTTAATGCACCATCGTCACAAACTTTTAAATCTCATTTGCTTACTTTTAAGATATGAAGATATATCGATAAAATCATTGAATTCTCGGTCAGTATTCATCGTCTGTTTCTTACTTAAAAGCAACGTTTCAGAGACTGGATTCTATCTCCACCTTCAGGTAAAAACCTACTCAAAACAAACTCCGTGGCTTCAGTCCGCAAGAGAACTATACCGACCGAGTGACCGACACTTGCCGGTGAAGTTAGTACCAACTTTAGCGGATAGAGGGTGTCGCGTGGTCAGCACAACGAATCCCCACGGTCGTTATTTTCGGTTTTCTAGACCGGAACCGCTATATCCTTGAAATAGCTCTTCAATTATCCTCACGAGGCTGAGTGGACCCCGTTCCAGACCCACTACTTCTCAGAAAATCTGGTATCGCTGGGAATCGAACCCAGACCTCAGGATCTGTAGCCAGGAACTCTGACCACTAGACCACAGAGGCGGTCAGAAACCTACTCAGTTGGTCTAAATCAATAGAGCTAGTCCCAAAAGCCGTATACCAGAATCGACATAGAACAGAAGATGTAAACCAAACATAACACCTGAAGACGAAGACAGAAACCAGTATCCGAGAGGTTACGTTTTTAAATAATAAAGGACGATGATTAATGTCCAGAAACATAATATTTATGTTACAGCACCATTTTCTCAAAAGTTTAGATCTTATTGCTCTAATACGATCTATTCTGTCTATTCTACCCAATCTAATCTATCCATCTGCCTGCCTACGGAGTGTACTACCTACACGCCTACATACCCACTTATCTATCTAGCGAAAAGCTGTAAGAGCTGTATATATATATACATATACACATGACATAACTGCCCCTTAAACGCAACCCACAGTGTTCACAGTTTGCATTTGATACTGATACTGCACACCGTAATTTTCTCATTGTTTGTTTAACAACGCTTTCGGTATCCAAACTATACGACGTATATAGCATCAGATGGTAGGACGATAGATGAATAATGAATTGTAAAGAACTTGGAAGGAAGCGGTGGTGATTTTATCGAGTTTCATCCTAGCACTTGTTTGGAACGGCTGATGAAAACCACGAAAGCTGTCAACCATGATAACCGGTGGCCGCTTCGAGGTTTGAAATGAGCACCTCCCGAATACAAGTCCGGAGCTCTACTTCTAAACTAACTTCTTCGATGAATATTATTTTGTTATTAATAAAGTTACTGTCAGGAAAGAAAAAAAAATTGTCTATATATCCCTCTATCTGTCTCTGTTATCTGTCTGTCTGTCTCTCTACCCGTCTCTCTCTCTCTATATATATATATACACTAGGTATTCCTGTCTGTCTGTCTATCTGTCTCTCTATCTCTGTCTATTTAATCTCTTTTCCTGTTTATCCACATATCGACCAGTCTATGCGTATCTGTCTATTTACCTACCCATCCAGCTATTCTGTCCACCTACCCTCCCAGCTGTCTACCTACCTAGTCAGCCGACACATTTCTGGCAGCGCTTTACTTTTCAGCGCCATATAGAAAGTCGTATTATTACCTCTTCTCAAGGACGATGGAAAGTGGAAGAACATAACTTATAGATGCATCAGTATTCACAGTGCCTAATGTTCGAAGGTTTAACTGAAACCTTAAAAAAAACAGAGGCATTTTTTCGCTGTCGTTACCCAAACTTGTCTCGGACGGATGTCAAGCCGGAGGGAGCCTACATCATTTTTCATCAGAGAATAAAATGGTTGTCTAATTAATCTTTCAGCGCTCTGGAAACTCGCCTACACACATTTCTTGAGTCAAGATCTACGTGAACTTCCCTCTTGGAAGGGAAATGCAATTGGGAAACTTAATAAAACCGTACGGAAAAATCTTTGTACAAATATCCGGCTTACAGAATAGTTGGCAACATTGCATGCAGTAACCTACACAACGCCGCAGTTTCAACATGGCGTCTGTACCAGTGGAAGAAGGAGAAAAAATTATGACAGTGGTGCGTCCCTACAAACTGGACACTGAAACACATATAGGCTTTCATGCTCTCACAGCTGTGGCTATGAACTGGGATATAACGACGTGTAGTCTGTTGAAAGTCAACATACGTTTCGGAGGGACATATCGCTTCCATCTTCAGGATCAGAGAATAAGCCGAGCAAGAAACCATAAATAAAGCAATTTCCTTCGAAACATGGGTCTATTTGCCACTGCTTGCCACCTGCTTTCACACTCATCTCTTGATCTGTTTATTCTTCGACTCTGAAGATGGAGGCGATATATTATTCCGAAATGTCTGTTGACTTTCAGAGGACTACACGGAGTTATATGCCAAGAGATAGTACTCTTAGCTGAAAAACATGTTTCTAGAACGTCTGCATGTCACTGAAGGAGAAAATGATCCCTGAGTGCACTGACTTCATTCAATAAATGGCAAAAAAGTGGCTATAATTTCTGTTTCGTCACATGAATTGGCCAATTCTTACATGCTACAGAGTAAAGCACATACATAGCAGCAACTTATGAAGATGATACTGCAAACTGTGCTTACTGCTACGCCTGCAGTGTCGGCTGCTCCTCGAAACACATAAAATAACGCATGCGCGCGGTAGCGTAGTTCGTTGAGGAACTATGCTACAAGCCAGAAGGTCACAGGTTCGATTCTCGATGAGGTCATTGGATTTTTCAATTGACCTAATACTTCCAGCCGCATTATGGCCCTTGGTTCGACTCAGCCTCTAACAGAAATGAGTACCAGGAGCCTTCCTGGGGGTAAAGGACGACTGGCGCGTAAAGCTGACAACCTCACCGCCATCTGTGAACCGATTGTCTAGACAATGTGGGAGCCTCGATATCTCACGACCCGACGGGTCTCCACGGCCTGTTACAGAGATAGCTTTACCTTTTTTAACCTTAACACATTACACAGAAAAGCAGTAGGCCGTTTGATACGAGGTTCCTACAGTTGTAGGTGTAGAGGGCATTATTCTAGATCACTGACATTTCGGAGGAACGTACTGCTTCCATCTTCAGGGTAAAATTGTAAATCAAGCATCCGGAAAGACAGGAAATAGCAAACAAAACCCTGCTTTAGAGTGGATGAGTAACAGGCCATGAGTAAATGCAACTTTAAATGTCGATAAACTTCTAACAGACTATACGGCGTCACACCCCAAGCTCTAAGAAGGTTAGCTGACTATGAATAATGTATTCAAATGCGGACAGACAACAAGAATTGAACGTTAAGGTGTGTGGTTAATTGGGACGTAAATCTAACTGTTGCCAACATATCTGACTTCCCCTCTGTCTAACGGTCGAGCAGGGTGAAGTAGCGAAAATGTTGTGCATTTCATTCGTCATTTGTTTGCTTCGAACCTAGGTCAGGTTTCATGAAGATTACTGTACTCTGGTATTTGACGTTCTGTAGTCCAGTACTGTATAATGAGGAGCTTCATAACTTGTACTCTTCTCCAAGTATAATTAGAATGATCAAGTCAAGTCAAGAAGGATGAGGTAAGCAGGGCATGTAGCAAGAATGGGGGGAGAAGAGGAATGCATATAGGATATTGATGGGAAAACCAGAAGGAAAGGGACCACAGCGAAGACCAAGGCGTAGGTGGATGGACAATATTAAAATTGTTCTTAGAGAGACAGAAAATCTGGTATCATCGGTAATCGAAGCAGAGACCTCAGGATCTGTAGCCAGGAACTCTGACCACTAGACCACAGAGGCGGTCAAATTTAACACCAATCCAAAACCAAAGGCAAATTTTACTTTCATATATTTTAATTCTCGACATTTGGAACATTATCGGCAACTAAGGTGGGAATTAATAATTTTTATGCGTTTGACATTCACATGTTTATCATAGGAATGCTCGTATTTAAGAAATTTTTTGGACGACAGAAGGTGTTAGTTTCTATCTCGTGGACAGAAATATCAGTCAATAGCTACATTTCTGAGCATGCGCAGAGATAATTCAGTGCATAGAACCTGTCGCTATTCATGTTCAATCGTGGAAGCGTCTGTCAGAGTCTTGTCTGTATTCCCATAGAGCTTGCAGTGAAATCCAATATTCGACAGAACCATCATGTTGCAAGGAGGACATGAAGCTGTGTGCCCGATTATAAAAAAACAGAAGAAGGACCGTTTTATGATGATGAAAGACGTAATATGTATATGAGGCTTTGGAAGGTTACTTTTGAAACTCAATATGTAAATTTCAGGAAATTAAATTGCTGCAAAATTTGTATTTGGTTCTTAGGGGCAGGAATATAACACTTTACGTTACATCAGATCACTAATACTGGTTTTCACAAAATAAATGATCATCATAAATTATTCCTGTACTTAAATATATAATTAATCACTATGCCGTGAAAGTATATGAAGGAGTGGCGGTATAGCTCCACCATTATTGACTTCGGCACTAGATGGATGTGAGCGGTTAGCTTCATGCATCTGTCGCTTTATCGCCGTCAGAGATCCCCCGGAAACATTGTATAGGAGACTGAGTGGGCCCCAGGGTCTGTAAGGAGGCTAGAGAAACCATACAAATTTCTTGCCCCACTGAGAATCGAACTCCGGTCTCACAGCCAATAACCTATTCGTTATACAGACTAGTCTATCCAGTTACACAAAACAAGAATTGACGTATTACATGAAGAATGCATTTCCTTACTTTCCACAAGTGTTACTGTAACCCTTGAAACACAGTGGTTACGCTCTGCTCGTACTAACCACATCTAAAATGAGGAAAATTCTATAAAGAGGAATATTTTGTCACTAAGTGCTCTAAGAAGATCGAAAATGAAGGCTGAAATAATAAATCTCAGTTATTTCTGAAGTTTTTCATCCTCCTCCTCCTTGGCACTACAGCCCCAGTGGGCCTAGGCCTACCTCCATGAACTTCTCCGTTCACTTTCGGTTTTTCTAGATCTTACACATTCGGTAGGACTCCTTGGGCGGGTGATCAGCTCGTCGCAAGGCCTCTACCTATACACAAACACAGAAAAACCCACACACACAAACTAAACATCCATGCCCTGAGTGGGATTCGAACCCACGATCCCAGTTTCCAAGCGAGCGAAGACAGTACATGCCTTAGACTGCTCGGCTACCGTTACCGGCTAAAGTTTATCATGGTCTTCGATAATTATAGGATAATTCAATATATGTGTAGTACATGTTTCCTTTCAGATAATCAAATTCGTGATTCCTATTTTTAGCTTACTTTCTTTATTCTGAAATAATAAAAGTGGGAATATGAAATATCGTTGCTGTCTGTCTATGTATCCCCTTCGTTAGGAAGATTTTGAAACCGTTTTGTTGTCTGTGTGTCTCTGCGTTCCCCTTTCTTCGTTTTCTATGCTGTCTATGTCCTATGAAAAGGAAGTAGGATATTAGTTCTTCCCAGAACTTCTTGTGTTTATCATTCTTTGGTCGCCCGGGAAGCTAACTTCATTGTGCTCATGGGAAAGAGAGATTACCATTACGAAATTTTACTTCACGAACTCTCTTCAGGAACATAACTGTTAGTAAGACAAAGGACTATCTGTGTAGGCCTGTTTTTACTCACACTGACTTGACAACATCACACTCTTCATGTTGTGATCTCCTGGGTTATGACACCATGTAGTCTGTAGGTTGTTACGAAAGTTTCAGAGAAATATACTCGTCTTATTCTTCAGGGGATATAATACAATTCAACTGTACAGTCTGGGCTGCCTTAAGCTTCGATAAATAAACCAGGACTCAGTCCGTGTCGACTTGTTTTACACCCCAAAAACATGTTGTCTCAGAATTCAGGGATTGTGATACTCTGAACGGTGTTAGTTAAAAGGTAAAATTATCCTTGTAACAGGCCATGGAGACCCATATGGTAGTGAGACGTCGAGGCTCTCACATTTTCTCTCTATATAGGCGCCACGTTTGTTGCACCGTAGTTTCAGCACGAGTATATCAGCGCTGTCACGGCGTCCAAGTCACTGTGGGCTCTGTGTCACTGCACTGCACTGCACTGTACAGGGGTCGGCCTCTCTATGTAGGCGCTACGTTTGTTGCACCGCAGTTTCAGCACGAGTATATCCGCGCTGTCACGGCGTCCATGTCACTGTAGGCCCTGTGTCACTGCACTGCACTGCACTGTACTAAGTAGCGTTTATATAAGGGGATACAGAGATTTCCTATCAATGCAGGCTTGTGCAGCAGCTTATGCCTTACAATACGTAACTGTTATGAAACCGCATTTAAGTCAGCTGGACTGTCCTAGGTCTGACCCCTTACACTTCCTGTGACTGACTTTTCCTTGGCCACTACCGTGTACTCGTACATTTGGATCTACATAATTTGCTTATAAAGTCATAAACGTAAGTAATTTTAATTGTGTTTTATATATTCATATATAGGTATATGTTCGCCGCGTAATAATGAAGAGTAACAATGTATTAGTTACACGAGTTTCCTGTGTGGTTAGTGAGGAGTCCATAAACAATGAGTGCCCGCCTTCAAAGCTCTGCAAGTTGAGAGTCTTAATTGTGAAATGTAGCCTCCAGCGCTACTGTTTTCATACGCTCCAGAACCATCGAACTGAAGCCTTTGAATTGTGCATGTTTGGGATTCGTATATCTGGGTCGCCCTTTACGTCACAGCAATCATATACCCATCTGCCAAGTACGGTTGAAAATATGACATCGCTTACACGTGTTTCCCATCAACATAAAAAAAAAATCCTTCCCTGAGGTCCTTATACTGGTCTACAAATTTCAAACTGTGTGAAACAGATATTTCGTTTAAAAAAAGAAGTTGAATTTGACCATGAATATATAGAAAGTTACTATTACCTAATTTCCACTGACTCATCTTTCATAAAATTTTAACCTTTTCATGCCCAGTGGTCCTACATGTATTTTAGCATCCTGAAAACTCTTCATTCTGCCCACACAGTGTTTTAGTGTGCTTCGTATGGTTTCACAAAAAAATAAATTTTATTCCCTAAAAATAGCGGAGACGTAATGTGTTTCCTGTGAGGTACGAACAGAATTGTGTTATGTTAGGCTTATCTGGAAGAAATTTAGTCTTTTAAAGGATTGCAGACAGTTTCAGAAATTCGATCAACCATTTCCTCAAGTAATAAAGAAAAATATAAGCTCATGAAACCTGTGATGTCTAGTGTTTTGAATGTTTATTTCATATTCAGAGCTTTCTAGAATCTGTTCCGACTATTTGGATCGAGAAGAGAAGACATAAAATATAATATTACCATAAAATCACCATTATGATCACAGGCGATAACCTAAAAATTGGAATAGAGAAATAATTCCTGAATCTTGTTTAGGTTCGTTGTTTTGTATTCAGAGTTTTCCCCGGTTCGATTTCAACCACTAATATTAATACATGGGGAGAATAAATAATACTATCATTAATCACAATGATAGCCTAAGAATGGTAGTACCGCAAAGTTGCCGATATATCGAATATAGAAAATCGATAATCAGACGATTTCGTGCTCGATTCCAACTGCTATTAATAACATATGAGACAAGAAGAAAAACTATTATTAATCACAAGGATAACCTTAATATGCGAGTAGATAAAACGTCTCGAAACGTCTGTATTAAATATACACATTTACTGCCCAAACAACTGGATCCCTACCGCAGATATAAATATCTCATGTACCATAAAAGGATAATCTGTCAGTAGAGTGGCAACTAGTAGCCTAAAAAGGGAAGTTGAGCAAAATTTCCGAAACGTCGTGTATGTATTACAAATGTAACACTTGCAGAATCTTGAGTTTAATCTCGAACACTGTTATTGACAACCAAAATAAATACGCAGTAAAAATTTATATGTCTAATGACATTTACTTGATGAAGGGGGGGGGGGTACAGACAAAATTCCCAGACGTACATATTAAATATTCAACTAACAATGAACAGTGTATAGCTTAATTACGGTTTAATTGTGAGGACTTGTGAGTAGACTACACGATAAGCTAGATTACTGAATTTCCTTGCGAGGCCAGTTCTCCACGTCTCTAGGGAAATTAGATTAAACCAAACAACTGAGCAGAGAATTTTGAAGCCTCACTCGGAACTCAATATTACCGGTTCAAGCTGAACAGCATTTCAATGTAAATTTGATGCAAATCACTGGTGACTTTGTTAAGTTCCTAGATTAGCTGCCTAGATATGACCTTCCAATATCCATATTCACCTGTCGCGCATTAGAATCTCTTGTCTGTTTCGATGCAGAACGAATCCTGAAAGTGTTGAGTCCTTTTAGATATTTGTATTGATTCTAAATCGGTTCATATCAAGGCCTGTGCCTTTACAGGATCAACACCCTCTAAAAGAAAAAGGGCATAAGTTTTCAACGGGAAATTGCTGCGGATCACAATATGGTGTGCGCATGAGAGCAAAATAAGAAATGCAGAAAAAGCATGGATTTTCTTAACTAGCTGAGCGACTGTCAGAGTCTGATGGTAAACCCTGTCGGAACGTGAAGCCTTAACCTCAACTACATTCATTGTCACCGCCAGAAATATAGGCCAACATAACTTTGCCTCCTCAGGTGTGTTGTTGTGTAGTTTACTAATTACTGTATTTACTGTATTTTTCAGATGCATGCTACCTCTATCTTCAGAGTAGAGACATCAGGTTCTTACGAAACGTCGATAACTTTGTACCAGACAACGTGGCGACCCATTATACAATACAGTAGTCTTCATAATTTACAGCTGTGAGAACCTCGATTCGTGAGCAGTACCAGGTAATTCTAAATTATTATCTGAGGTTCCAAATTATTTCTGCAATCGAAAAAGTTGCACAGCAAATGCTATAGAACATTTGGAGAGAAAGTGAATACCATTTGGACATCATCATCATCATCATCATCAGTAATCTGTCAATACGAAAGGTCCACAGTCTCTTCCAAAACAATTCCTCCATTTAATGCGATCTAGAGCTTTCTCCTTCAAATGACAGTATCCTCTTCTGTCCCCAAGGTCATCCAGCATCTTCTTACGTCTTCTTCCTCGTCTTCTTGTCACTTCTATCCGCCCCTCTTTCTTTCCTTCAGTAACTTCTTCTTTTAGAAGTCAGTTTCTGTGTAAAACATGACCAATCCAGTTAGCCTTCCGTTTTCTTATTTCGTGTAGGATATTCCTCTGCTCACTGACTCTAATTAACACTTCTTCATTTCTCACATAATCGGTCCAACTGATCTTCTCCATCCTTCTCCAACACCACATTTCGAAACTTTCCAGATGTTTCTGATCTACTGCCCTAAGTGTCCATGTTTCAGCCCCATACAGAGCTATGCTAAAAATGTAGAATTTCACTAGTTTCTTCCTCAAATTTAAGTCCAATTTGCTGGTAAAAAGATTCTTCTTCTTGCTAAATGCAGCTTTTGCCATCATTTGGACATCTTAAGATAAAAAAAAAAGACGCGCATATTGAAACTGTTTAGCGTTCTGCAGTAATAATTCTAAAAATAATAAAACTTTTAGAGTTGTGTTTTCATATTTCGTAATCAGTTCTATTTTATTCTTTGAGGTTTGAAAATTGTGGACCATGGAAACCCGACAGTAATTTAGAATCATCCTGTATAATTTTGTACCTGTTGTCTTACAGGAAGATGCAAAGGGACAAAGAAAAGTTTTTCTGTCTCGAGTTTCACCTTTACGCATCTAGGGAAGCATTTGAAAGACGAAAGACGAAGTCGCCTTAGGGCTTCACTAATTGAAATTCTAGTTCCTAACTCATAAACTAACTTCAAAATGGAAACATGGCGGGTGTTCCCCACGCTGACCTCTCTCGCTCTGTCACTGTAACTATTATTGTATTGCAGCATCCTGTTGCACTCTTCCATTTTCTTATAAATCTTATTTACTCGTACAGTCTTATGTGTAATTATTTATTAACTTAAAAGTTTTAAATTAAAAAATTTAAGAGCCAAACATGTTTCGGCCAATATGACCATCGTCAGTGTTAGAATATATCAAATGGGGAAACTGCTGCTTTCTATTGTTGCTGCTATTACATGTGTAGGTCCCTCTGATGCGCATGCGTCTTGTAGTTAGAGCGTCATGCTTCTTCCTGTTGAGTTCTTCTCTGTGTGTCTCGTTATTGAATGTTTTAAATTTAAAACATAAAAATTTTAAACTTTAAAGTTTTTAAATATTTCCACATAAGACTTAAAATAATATTTATAAAAAAACACTTTAATTGTCTATCTGCAACTCCCCAACTATCTATCTCCGACTACATGTCTCCCTCTGGCCGCAGTGTAAGGGACTTCGTCCCACCCCACTAGTAATAAAAAAAATCCGTGGTTTGGAGGTGCACACTCGTACTGAGGTGTTCAAACTCATTGTTCCTATATTTCTGATACGAATCAGGAGAATCGTCCACGTATTTTTTTATTGCTAGTGGGGTGGGACTAAGTCCCTTGTACTGCGGCCACTTCTGGCCTATTGTACCAGCCCAAGATGAAAAGTGAGGGTGATTGTAAAGCAATTGGTGGAATGAAGATTAGCAGGGGAAACCGAAGTACTCGGAGAAAACCTGCCCCAGCGCCACTTCGTCCACCACAAATCCCACTTGACCAGACCAGGAATCGAACCCGGGCCGTCGCTGTGGGAAGCCAGCGACTAACCGCTTGAGCTATGGCGCGGCCTACTGTCCACGTAACCGGGACTTTATGCTTTGTGTGTCTCAGAGAGGTCTTCGGACGTTTCGAAATATATAGAGCAGAGTGTGTAATAATGTGGAAAACGTCACGACCTGACAAACCTTCATCACAGAAGCTTCAGATTCTGTATTACTTTTTTTCCCAGCTTCAGTAACCTTTCTGATACATACCCCACAAACATGATGACGGAATGTGAAACATGGGCACTGATTGAATAGCTGCTGAGTAATCCGATTAAATGTGGTTTTACCCCACCCCTCCCAACCCCCAGCTGAAAGCAGTTGCGTTGTCACAACTTGCACCCCAATATCCACCACATGTTGTCCGCTATGATATGACATGCTTTATGAATACTACGCTGTCTGAAATAGGCTTTAAAATATATTATTCCATGCGCCAAATAAAAATATTCGTCATCATCAAAAAATTTGAACCCATTCGTGATCAAAATGTTTATTCTGAAACAGATGTGAATGAAGGATTAAAGTGGGATAAACCAAAATGATTCATGTAAGAGTTGAGGTTTTCACGGCGGTGACTATGAAGGAAGCCATGTATAAATTGTGTTAACCGACGTTTCGGAGGAACGTATCGCCTCCATCTTCAGGGTATAAGACAAGAAAAAAACCGCGAGCGAACCAGAAGAACATGTAGGAAAACCTTAAATTACTGAAATACGGGATTTTTCCCTGATCTTTACGACTAAAATAACTGCATATAGCGGAGTCCTTTTGAGAAGCTAGTAGTTGCTCGTCGATCACAATGCCCGCGCGTTTTAAGGCATGAAATATCTTCACTCACTCCAACACTGGGATCGTGGGTTCCAATCTCACTCAATGCATGGATGTCTATTTGTGTTTATTATGGTTTTATGTGAGGTAGCGGCCTTGTGACGGGCTGATCCCCCGTCCAAGGAGTCCTACCGATAGTCTTACATTAAGAAACTCAAGAGAAATGAAGTGTTTCAAGGATGCCCTATGCTCCAATTGGGAGCAACAGGAATAGAAGAAGAAGAGGAAGAAGTTACTCGGCTACTCAGGATACCCCGGAAGTTAATGGAACGTGAAAGTTCATTGCACTGTTACTAGAATCGGCCACTGGTTCCCGTCACTGAGCCATATGAATCGTGTGTGCACTCCCTGGTTTGCAAATTTAGGAATGTTGAATACGAATTCGCCGGTCACGGTAGCCGAGCGGTGTAAGGCATGCGCTGTCTTCGCTCGCTCGGAAGCCGGGATCGTGGGTTCGGATCTGTTTCCTGTGAGGTACGGACTGAATTCTTATATATTATTCTTATACACTGCCGGTCACGGTAGCCGAGCGGTTTAAGGCATGCACTGTCTTCAGTCGCTCGGAAGCCGGGATCGTGAGTTCGGATCTGTTTCCTGTGAGGTACGAACTGAATTCTTATATATTATTCTTATACACTGCCGGTCACAGTAGCCGAGCGGTCTAAGGCATGCACTGTCTTCGCTCGCTCGGAAGCCGGGATCGTGGGTTCGGATCTGTTTCCTGTGAGGTACGAACTGAATTCTTATATATTATTCTTATACACTGCCGGTCACGGTAGCCGAGCGGTCTAAGGCATGTACTGTCTTCGCTCGCTTGGAAACCGGGATCGTGGGTTCGGATCTGTTTCCTGTGAGGTACGAACTGAATTCTTATATATTATTCTTATACACTGCCGGTCACGGTAGCCGAGCGGTCTAAGGCATGTACTGTCTTCGCTCGCTTGGAAACCGGGATCGTGGGCTCGAATCCCACTCAGGGCATGGATGTTTAGTTTGTATGTGTGCGTTTTTCTGTGTTTGTGTACAGGTAGAGGCCTTGCGACGAGCTGATCACCCTCCCAAGGAGTCCTACCTAATGTGTAATATCTAGAAAAACCGAAGTGAACGGAGAAGTTCATGGCGGTAGGCCTAGGCCCACTGGGGCTGTAGTGCCAAGGAAAAAATAATACAAATTCTGTATATAACAATTTTGAGGAAACAACTGAGAATTATAAGACTAATAACTTTTTGGAGATTTATCCTTCTTGAAGGGCCAAGGATCGCTCATCTCTTCATGAAATTCTCTGCGTTTTACAGAGTCCCGAATCTTCATTACCATGTTCACAAAAGCCCGATATTGATCCGTATCCTGAGCCATAATAATTAAGTTCATCACCACCCAAGCCGTATCCTTAACGTAAATCCTGGTGCTATCCTCCTATCTGGGAGTCAGGATATTTCGGTCGGAATAGCGACGGACTACGGACTGAAAGACGGTGGTTAAATTCCCTGCGAGGGAAAGAGACTTTGTCTACTTCACAGCTCCCAGACCGGCTCTGTGGTTCGCCCAGTCTCTAATCCAATGGCTAACTTGAGTTCTTCTCCCGGGGGCTAAGCAGCCGCAGCGTAAATCTAATCATTCTCCTCCACCTAAAGCCGAGGTCAAAAATTATTAAGCTGTTATCTCCACTCCCCCATACGTCTTCATGGCGTGGAGTTTAATTATTTAAGCACAGGGATTAATTTATCTGTATTATTCTCCCTTGTAGTCTAGGTCTTCCGAGTGGTCTCTTTCCTTCGGGTTTTCTAACCAAAATGCTGTATGCATTTCTTTTCTCTCTCATTTATACTACATTATTTCATGTATTGTTGATGAAAGCCCACATTACTGTGTAATGGTGTCGCATGTGTTTTACGACAGGTTTTGTGCTTTCCGTACAGAGTACGTGTATTTACGAAGTAAATTCGTTAACGAGAAGCTAGGACCTATTCGTCTATCCGCATATTTCGAACAGAAGTTATGTATTTATGAAATATATAAATAATTTATATATAAACTAATTACATAATTTTATAAGAATAGTATTTTATGTTGTGACTAATAGTAATATGTCCGTTAAAATTCAACGGGAAATCTGACACTTCTCCTCTTTATCAGCGNCATTATTGATCTGGGCAGTAGTTGGAATTGAGCAGACAGCTTCATGTCCTGGCCGCTTTACCCCCTAAGAAAGAGCCCCCGGTACCCACTTGAATAAGAGGCTGGGGTAGGAGGGGGCAGAGTCCGTCTGGACGCTACAGAGAAGAGGAAAATCCTTGTCCCTGCAGAAAATCGGACCTCAGCCGTCCTGGCCGTAACCCGATACTATACCGACTGAGCTATCCCGGCTCTCGTTAGTAAGATAGTTAAGTATTCATAATTCCAAAGGACTTACTAAGACATTTACGTAATTATTTAATATTTATCTCTATATTTTCCTGTAGTTAAGCATATATGTGGGGCATAGCGGCTAAATAGAGCTTAAATTGTCCCTGTGCTTAACTAATTCATCACTACGTAAGGTTGCCTACCCCAGGTGTAACGTGTCCTCAAAAACGTTTTTTTTTTCTTTCCTTTGGCGCTACAGCCCCAATTTGGGCTTAGGCCTACCTCCATGAAACTCTCCGTTTCTCTTCGGTTTACTAGATCTTAAACATTCGGTAGGACTCCTTGGGCGGGTGATTAGCTCCTCGCAAGACCTCTACCTGTACACAAACAGAGAAAACGCACACCAAACATCCATGCCCTGAGTGGGATTCGAACCCACGATCCCGGCTTCCAAGCGAGCGAAGACAGTACATGCCTTAGACCGCTCGGCTACCGTGACCGGCAGTGTATAAGAATAATATATAAGAATTCAGTTCGTACCTCACAGGAAACAGATCCGAACCCACGATCCCGGTTTCCAAGCGAGCGAAGACAGTACATGCCTTAGACCGCTCGGCTACCGTGACCGGCAGTGTATAAGAATAATATATAAGAATTCAGTTCGTACCTCACAGGAAACAGATCCGAACCCGCGATCCCGGCTTCCGAGCGAGCGAAGTCAGTGCATGGCTTAGACCGCTCGGCTAGACAGATACATTCTCCGGGAATATGGTGAGAAATATTTTATCTTTTGCGCTTTAATTTGTGAAGCAAGTAACTGTATAAATAACATTTGCATTTGCGACAAATTGAAATCCAAGGTCCTTGAGGTATGTAAATTTATTTATAACGCACTCTGTAAACATGTACACTCTGAATTAATATTTAAAATCCTCCTTCCTATTCTCGGTTAATTCACACCTTATAAGTTGAGCAGATGAATATATCAGAAGTTGCACGAGTCACTGATTCATACTGCAGTGACAAGACTCGTTACAAAATCTTTCTTGTATTACGTATAATCTGTTTTTCTGTTCTTATTGTGAATTAGGGACTGCACCATTAGAAATCAGATTCAGGCAAAAGTGACCTCTTAAATAAATTGGCAAAATATGCGGATTATAATTAATCTCTTATAAGTTGTGCAAAATACATTCACGTGTAAGGGGTTAGCATGACTAATAGTAACGTGTTCTTTGATCAATGTTTGCGTTTATTGTCTGTTCTTTGCAATTACAGTCAATTATAACAGCTCACACACTGAACTCCTTCTGAGCGACATCTGTCTCACGAATCTCAGACTGGTCTCTGCTACTACCGAATTTAGAGTTCAGAGTTCAGTGTCACTTTACGACTGGCGGTTTACCTCCGATCAGTTCGTATTGGCGTGAAACCCCTTGAGGCCCACGACCATAATTTTTATTTTCCAACTGAACATTTGCGGTTATAGTCATTATGTAACATACTGTCTGACGAGAGAATATGTCTGTCATTTACAATTGATGCTGGGCCTCGCCAGCGCAGTCATTCTCAGGTCCGAGTCCCACGGGACTCATTACCATATTTACTCTCTCAGATTCGAGATCTCCCAACCTGGAAATGAAGTTTTGTAAAGAAATCCTAAAAGTAAAATATTTTATGAAGATGTAGACGTGTAAGATAGGATGATATTAAAATGGATCTTAGATTAATGGAATGGTAATGTGTTACCGGATTTATTTAGCTCAGTATAGGGACCAGTAGCGGGTTTTGGTGAACACGGTAATAAACCTTCGGGTTCCACGTAATGCTGGGAATTTCTTGAGTGGCTTAGCAACAGTCAGCTTCCCAGTAATGATTCAGTTCTACAGAGCGAGTGAGTGCGTTAATTATCTAGTTGATTAGTTATTTAATTAATTATTTTGTTCGTTAGTTCTTTTGTTATCTATCTATTTATAACTCTGCAGGCCTTTATTGGACATCGGCTGCTTTTTTCACTTTCTTGACCTTTTACACAGACGGTAGGACTCCTTGGACGGGGGATCAGTCCGTCGCAAGGCCGCTATCTACACACAGATATCCATGCCTTTAGTGGGGTTTGAACCCACGATCCCAGTGTTTGAGTGGGTGAAGACCGTTCATGCATTACATCACGTGGCCTCTGTGATCAGCAAAGCTAGCTAGCCTATATGTAATAGCATTTTCGTGTACTATGTAACGCTGTATCCAGCAGCAATTCACAGAAACATCGGTAAACCCCTTAGCGAGAATTAGACCATTGTCATGGGCATATTAGAGCAGAGCTTTTATACGACAGTAAACAAGAATTTTATCCCCGACTGTTCTTCCGTTGTGAAATCAGGTGTGCTAACTTAAGAAAATTATTTTTATTTATCGCTGGAAAATTAGAAAAATTTTAAGACACCTTGCTCCTACGTCCTGACACTGTAATATATTATTAATAGTGAAATTTTATAAGAAATACATTTGAATGAACACAGTAAATTTAAACATGCAAGTTGGCTGAAGCGATATGACTTGTGACTTCTATTCTGGCGGTACCGGGTTCGAATCTCTGTCGAAACACGGACTATCCTAACTAAAGTATCATGGTGTTTTTCAGTCTCTCAAGGCAAATGCCGGAATATCAGCTCAGAGTAGACCACGACCCCTTCCTTCTACGTCCTTCCAAAATTGTGTTTTAGTAAACGGCCTACTATTCGACGCTATGGACGCCTAGTACGAGATATTAACGGCGACGTCAAATAAGCCTTACGTCATACAGAGGCCATAAGCTAGAGAAATGGGACTCTGTGGGAAATGTTGGTCATTCTTTCTTATGATATTATGACAAATTTTTGAGGAATTTTGCTGTTAATGAACTTCATTAAATTAATAAATAATTAATCTCCAAATAAAATTGACGTCTTGGATTTCAAGTTCTTATAACGATGACTGTAAAATTCACTTCTATAATGTTACACTTAATAATCTTACAGGAATTAGGAGACGTTTCGGAGGAACGTACTGCCTCCATCTTCGGGACTGATAGTAAGTCAAGTAAGCAGTCACCAAGAATCGAGCAGAAAAGTAGCTTTGTCCCTTACTGGTTGCTTGCTTGTCTTAATCTCATACCCTGAATATATAGGCAGGAGGGGCTAGGTGCCTCCGAAACGTTGGTTAACTCCTTCCATGCTATGCAACGTTGCAACTCAGTATACAGAACTCTTCATAGCAGACATATTCAGTTTTTATACTTGTTTCTTCTCACAGATACTGCAGCCAACAAAACAGATACCCCTGTGACACAATATAAATCACTATTCTGAATTTCTGCTCTTTAGCTTGCGAACTTAGCCGCCTCAGGCGAACTGGCGACCGCATAATCATCTTCGTCTGCATTCTTGAGAGGCTGGAGGAGGTTTAAAACAAAGCGGTTCAAGATTTCTTGAATCTGTTGACTACATTTCCGAATACTCACTCCATTACATTTTTTTTTATTGCTAGTGGGGTGGGACTAAGTCCCTTGTACTGCGGCCACTTCTGGCCTATTGTACCAGCCCCAAATGATAGGTGAGGGTGATTGTGGAGCAATTAGTGGAATGAAGATTGGCAGGGGAAACCGAAGTACTAAGAGAAAATCTGCCCCAGCTCCACTTTGTCCAGCACAAATCCCACTTGACCAGACCTCGGGTTCGAACCCGGACCGCCGCGATGGAAAACCAGCAACTAACCGCTTGAGCTATGGCGCGGCCCTAATCCATTACAGTAATATTGCCCGTGCATTGAGGAATCGCGAAACGTGTGTTCCAGTGGAGGAGATATTTACAACTAATTTATCGAACTCATTATCTAATGAGAAAAGACGCTTTTTTCAATCAATATTTCACTTTTCAGTGATTTTTTATGCATATTCCTCCCAAGCATATTAGCCCATTAGAGCCCTGTGGTCACCACACTTGTACTCTTCGCCAAGTATAATTAGAAGTAAAGAAGGATGATGTGGGTAGGGCTTGTAGAACGTATGAGGCGAAAAGAGATGTATATAGGATATTGGTGGGAAAGCCAGAAGGAAAGAGATCACTAGGAAGACAAAGACGTAAGTGGGTGTAATATTAAAAGATCTTAGAAAGATAGGATGGGAAGTATTGACTGGACTGATCTTGTTCAGGGTACAGACCAGTGCAGGACTCTTGTGAACACGGTAATGAAACTTCGGGTTCAATAAAATGGTGGATAGTTCTTGAGTAGCAGCACAACTGGAGGCTTCTCAAGAATGGTTCATCTCCATGAAGTTAGTTACAGCCCAGTGGTAACGATACGTACCGCCTGCTTTAACATACACAAACGCTGCATTCTGCCTACAGAGTGTATAGTTCCCACA
The DNA here is from genome assembly GCF_002891405.2 of Cryptotermes secundus. NCBI lineage: Eukaryota > Metazoa > Arthropoda > Insecta > Blattodea > Kalotermitidae > Cryptotermes > Cryptotermes secundus. The sequence goes on along the minus strand of NW_019718023.1, from coordinate 22,273 downwards.
ATAACAGCGATTTTTTTCCCTAAACAGCATTAACAGGTTGGTTGGGTTTCCTGTGAGGTACGGACTGAATCATTATATATTATGTAAAAGATATTTGTCTGCCTGGGAACCATCAGAACCGGAGGCATATTTTCTTGCCCCCTTTCACTGTCCCCCCACCGTCTTTCTATCCCCCCTTCTCAATCTCTATTTGTCTTTAAAGGGTTAATGACGCATCAGCTACTTGTGTTGTGTAACACTGCATATAACGCATCACCTATGACCTACCCGTTGCATACACGAAGTCTATATTTACCAGTTACAATAGTTAGTTCCTGTAACAGGCCGTAGAGGCCCATAGGTTTGTGAGAGGTCGAGACTCCCACATCTTCTAGAAAATCGGCCCCACAGATAGCGGTAATGTTATCAGCCTTACGCGCCGGCCGCCCTTTATCCCTCAGGAAGATTCTGTTAGAGGCTGAGTCGACCCCAGGGCCATAGCGGCTGGAAGGATTAGGTAAATTGAAATAATCCACCACATCGGTACTCGAACCCGCGACCTTCCGGCTTGTAGCGTAGTGCCTCAACCAACTACGCTACCGAATTAAAATAGTAGTGTAGATAAAATTATATTGTAAGAATATTTAATAGTATGATACATATTTAAACACTTCCATCGTTGAAAAATAATAAAAAAAAAATATTTAATTTTGTAATATCCGAACTTGGCCGTACATATTTATGATATTCTTAAATAATAAACATAAGAAATCACGAAATAACATAATTTTTAAACACTTTAAATTGTTGATTTCAGACACAAATTATATACTTACAAAGAGATTACAGAAGGTTATTATACAAATTGGTTTGGCTGTGTGTGACTAATATATTCTACGCTCATGTACAAAAGACTGTGTTTAATTCTGATGGTGTTATAAATAGAAACATAATCCCAGCCATTCAGAAAATAGAAATGCGTAAAGAATGTTTTTTTGGGGGGGCGGGGGGAGTCTAAACACCCTTCCTTACCAGCAAGTGAAGGATTACAAAGTTTACAAAGAAGAAAACTTAAACAGAAGAAAAATCATTTGTGTATTTTTCTTTGAGGATATCAGCAATAGAAGAGTTAATAATCTTAAATTTAGAGCCGAGGATAATACGTGACACTAGTCTATAGACCTAATAGATATTTATTTGTCATTGGTGAATTCTTTCGATAGTTCACTCGCACAAAGTTTAGACACACTAGCAAACTACATAAATAATAAAATCAATGTACATACCGTTTTCTTCTTCAAGTTTGTATACTGATGGATAAAACAACTCTGAGTCATTATTTATGTCTTGTTGCTGTAAATTAACGGAACACGTGATGTCACACGAGAATTCTCAGCGATTTTTGTTAACAAGACGTTGCTCCCTGCTTCGGCATCAGGGAACTGCCACGAATTGAGCTGACAACTTGGCAAGCTGCGGAGTCAAGCGGGTTGCGTCCAGGGTGCGCCTGCGTTCACGTACAAATATAAACGTTGGCATGAAGCCCCACATTATTAATGCCACTACCAGTAAACTCCAGTTTCGCTGTTTAACTACGTGATGTTGCGGTTCTCTACAGGCGTTCAGGAAATACGTTGTTCGAGAAAGAAATCCTCACCAGCTTTCGCAGTGTCAGCAAATTGGTAATTGTGTAGCAATCTAAAATGAAAAGGTAAAACTAACCTAGTAACAGATCATGGAGGTCCATAGGGTTGTGAGACGTCGAGGCTCCAACATTTTCTAGATAATCGGCTCACAGATGACGGCAAGGTTGTCAGCCTTACGCGCCGGCCGCCTTTTACCTCCAAGAATATTCTTGGTACCCATTTCTGTTAGAGGCTGAGTCGACCCCAGGCTGGAAGGATTAGGTCAGTTGAAAAAAATCCAATGACCTCATCGGTATTTCAACCAGCGACCTTTTCCGGCTTGTAGCATAGTGCCTCAACCAACTACGCTGCCGTGTGCCCCCTTGGCAAGTCTGTAGCATTCTAAAATGAAAAGGTAAAACTATCCTAGTAACAGACCATGGAGGTCCATAGGGCTGTGAGACATCGAGGCTCCCACAGATCCACAGATAGCGGCGAGGTTATCAGTCTAATGCGCCGGCCGCCTTTTTTTTTTCCTTGGCACTACAGCCCCAGTGGGCCTAGGCCTACCTCCATGAACTCCGTTCACTTCGGTTTTTCTAGATCTTACACATACGTTAGGACTCCTTGGGCGAGTGATCAGCTCGTCGCAAGTCCTCTACCTGTAGACAAACACAGAAAAACGCACACAAACGTCCATGCCCTGAGTGGGATTCGAACCCACGATCCCGGCTTCCGAGCGAGCGAAGACAGTACATGCCTTAGACCGCTCGTCTACCGTGACGGGTCCGGCCGCCCTTTACTCCAAGGAAAACTCCTGGTACTCATTTCTGTTAGAGGCTGAGTCGACCCCAAAACCACAGTGTGGCTGGAAGGATTAGGTCAATTGAAAAATGCAAGAGGTGGTAGCTCGGTCGGTATAGTTCGCTTGCGGACTACAGGCCACGGAATGTTTTGTTTGTAACAATCTCATTTATGTATTTATATCAAAAAGTTAGCGGCCTCCGTAGTCTAGGGGTAACGTTCCCACCTCATGACTCAAGGTACGCGGGTTCAAACCCGGCGGATGTCGTGGAATTTTTAAGG
>NW_019718023.1:665-18817 GCF_002891405.2 Cryptotermes secundus | reverse complement strand
CTAAAAATGCAACATTTTAACTCTGTTTTTGGTAGATTTTTACGTGACTAACATAAGGCTACTGTGGAAGTGCCCATTTCGGTTACAACGACATTCCTTTATAACGACACTATTTTTAGGTCCCTTTGATGACGTTATAACCAAGTTCTACTGTATTTATATTTAGTGTATATTCACCTTCTTTACAACTATCGCCGCTAAAATGTCGTAGGTAGTTTTACCTTTTACTTTCGTTGCTTTATTTTAAGCGATAATATGTAAGAACAATGCAACCCGGAAAACAAGTGGCCGGCGTTTCTGATCGATATATCTCCTTAGTAACACGGAAGGGGTTAATCTAACGAAGTTCATATTGCGTGCACTTAAAAAGCACGGCTTTGAAGTGATATACAATGGAATGACCTTTCCACAAAGATTAAAAATAGACGAGTTAGTTAGAAAGTTGTCTGAGCGGACAGAAAATTTCTTACGAAACATTATCCTTTCTTGAAAAAGTCTAAAAGGATTTAAGGCTCTCACAGAAAGTGTTATAAAGAGATTTTCTTCTAGTATATACCGCCTTGTGGTTCGTTGAAAGCCATCCTACGTTTCGCAGGAACATGTCGTCTCCATCTTCACAGTCGAATAATAAGCCAACCAAAGAAACTAACGTGAAACACTTAACAAAAACTTCCTTCAGAGCCCGTTGACATTCGACGGACTACATGACGTCATGTCCCAGAAGAATTAACTCTTCAAATCTAAAAGCTTGAGGCGCGCCATAGCTCAACCGGTTAGTCGCTGGCTTCCCATCGCGGCGGCCCGGGTTCGATCCCGCGTCTGGTCAAGTGGGATTTGTGGTGGACAAAGTGGCGCTGGGGCAGGTTTTCTCCGAGTACTTCGGTTTCCCCTGCCAATATTCATTTCACCAATTGCTCCACAATCACCCTCACCTATCATCTGGGGCTGGTACAATAGGCCAGAAGTGGCCGCAGTACAAGGCACTTAGTCCCACCCCACTAGCAATAAAAAAAAATTCTAGACTATCGGCTCACGGATGGCGGTGAGGTTACCAGCCTTACGCACTTGCGCTATTTTACTACAAGGAAGATTCTTGGTACTCCTTTGTTTTAGAGGCTGAGTCGACCCCAGGGCCATAGTGCGACTGGAAAAATTAGGTCAATAAAAAAACGCTTATCTCATCGGGAATCAAACCCACGCTCTTCCGGCTTATAGTATAGTGCCTCAATCAATAATGTTACCACGCATCTCGAACTGAATTTCTTACGAATAACGTATAAAAATTCAGTCCGTACCTCACAGGAAACACATTACGTCTCCGCTACAAAGCCCAACCGGTTAATGCTGTTTAGGGAAACAGTCGCTCTTTATTGTGAGAACCACATAAAACACACAATTACACTCTGTGGACAGAATGCAGTGTTTTAGAACGTTAAACAGAAAAAACTAACTCCGAGGCTTTAGTCGGCAAGCGAACTATACCGACCGAGCGACAGCCGCTTGTCGGCGAGGTTAATGCCAACTTTTGCCTATAGAAGGTGTCGCGTGGTCAGCGCAACGGATCCCCACGGCGGATAATTTCGGTTTTCCAGACCGGAGCCTCTACTTTTCCATTCAAGTAGCTCCTCAATTACCCCCACGAGGCTGAGTGGACTCCCGTTCCAGACCCGGTACTTCTCAGAAAATCTAGTATCTCCGGGAATCGAACCCGGGGCCTCTGGATCTGTAACCAGGAACTCGTACCACTAGACCACGGTCTTAGAACGTTAAAGCAGGTGATATATATACGTAGTGACCTTTAGACGTTAAGAGATCAAAACAACAGTGGAAAGTGTATTTCAAGGAAGTGTACGCAATGGGTACCGCTATCGCCTGTTGCCCGTGTCACAGCTGCGTTGCGTGTTACGTCACCGTGCGGAGGGGGGTGACGGAGCGCTGACTCACCCGCCACGTCACTGCTGGGGGGGAGGGGTTCTCCGTTGCGCAACAAGTCACAATATTTTCCAAACGTTTCAATTGAGAATTTGCATTCCTCATTATCATTAATATTAAGTTGAAGCAGAATCCGTTGTCACACAGATATCAAGCAATGTATTCAGAGAACAATCTCTTTGTAGTGTTTTTAAACATTCGCCATATCAAACTTATTTCCAAATAAATGCGGTAGATTTTAAAGAAATTCCTTTTTCGGTCAAGTTCAGATTCTTAGCACGATAGGCCGTTTGAAGAATACTGGTAAAAAATTCATTTTCAATTCCTATGACGATAGTGTGACATAACCTTTAAAGCCATTTGTGTTTATTTGGACTTTGTAGGCCATTTTTTAATATGAGATTCATGGTGTTATGGAGATTGATTCTATTTCCATCTTCAGGTCCATAAATGAAAAGAGGGGCACAACACAGTATGAATCTCTCATACTCTGTTCAGTTGAAGATGAGAATACCAGTGGAAGCCATTTCCGAAATGTTATGGTTTTTTACATTAAAAACTGTTTTGATAGCCGAAATAAATAGCTTTAGACGCCGATCAAGTTTTGTTTGAACTCCGTATAAAAGAGTGCACTAAAATTAAATTCCCAAAACAAAATGAAATTTTATCGAAATACATCAGAGAGAAACACGTGATCCGATATTCACGACCTCTGCTTTCATTTTGTACGCTTTGTGAAATATGACATCAGCGAGGCGTGCAAAATGGCGAAATCACGTTTGTGAAACAAACAACCTTTCCTGGAATACGCCTTTTTCATTCTTAATGGAATCTCGGACTATCAGCCTTGTCAAATGGTTCAAAATAGAATAAGTTTCGTACACCATGTTCCGTACTCGTCTTCTACTACTGACTCCTGTGATGGGTGCGAAAGTCCTGACCAGGAAGCAAATTATTACATCCTCGGTCTCAAAGTTTGGGGCTTCCCCTCTGATTAGGATCTTGGCTGGTTACACAGTAAGACAATTTCTTGTGTTTTATAATGTATATACCTGTAAATTATATTCAAATATTTTCCTTCGCTCTTTCTGTTATGCTAATTAGGTCACTAATTGCAAAATTAGAATTATCGTTTTCTTTATTCGTGAAAGTGTTACTACCAGGGATGTAATTGGGGGCGCGCGGTAGCGTAGTTGGTTGAAGGGCTATGCTACAAGCCGGAATATCGCGGGTTCGAGTATGAATGAGATGGATTATTTCAATTTACCTAATCCTTCCAGCCGCATTTTGGCCCTGGGGTCGATTCAGCCTCTAACAGAAATGAGTACCAGGAATTAATTAAATAATTTTCCTATGAAGTAAAGCGCGGCTGTCAAGGCTGACAACTTTACCGCCAACTATGAACCGGATGTCTAGATAGTGTGGGACCCTCAACGTCTCACAACCCTATGGGCCTTCACGGCCTGGTACAGGGATAGCTTTACTTTACTTTACTTTACTTTACCAGGGATGTGATTAGTAAGTAATGTCAGGTTTTATTCACTGTTGCTTTTGTCGTTAAGCCATAAACCAGCGTTCTTCATTCAGTGATGCCTCTGATTTCTTGGATCGAACATTCGAAATTTTCTGGAAATTTCCTAGAATATTCTTCGCGTATTAAGAAATCTGTTAATATTCTATAGTAATGTCCGCAGCTGTACTTTGTTGCTGAGACTCTTGTTGTTGCTTTTGTTATTGTTGTTTGTTGAAACATTATACGCATTATTGCCATGTACATAGTTCAAGCAAGTACGAACATTCGGTTGATTATCTTACTGTTCTCTTCATTAAATAACTCCACGGAACTTGGCTCTTATTCAGAAGCCTCCAGTTTTGCAGCTACTCAAGAATTTTCGTACATTTAAAGGAACTCGATGGTTCATTACCGTGTTCACAATATCTACCCACTGGTCCATATCCTGAGCCATATTAATCAAGTCTATATCACCCACTCTTTCCCTCCTAAGATTCATTTTAATATTATCCACCCACCTACCTTATGTCTCATGCTATATGCCCTGCCCATCCCATCCTCCTTTACTTGATCATTCTAATTATTTTGGTCGAGAAGGGTACAAGTTATGAAGCTCTTCGTTATGAAGTTTCCTCCAACCTTCTGTCGCTTGATCTATCTTTGGTTCGAATATTATCCTCAGCACCCTGTTCTCAAACACCCTCAGTCTATGTTTTTCCTTAATGTCAGAGATCGCGTTTCACACCCATACAGAACCACTGGTTAAATTATAGTTTTGTATATTCTAATTTCTCTGTATTTATGCAGCAGGCGAGAAGACAAGAGGTTCTGGACTCAATTGTAGCAAGCATTATCTGAGTTCAATCTCCTCTTAATTTCCTTCTGAATCTAATTTTGATTTGTTGCTGTCATTTCCAAATATTTGAACTGTGCCACATTTTCAAAATATCTATTACCTATCTTTATGTCATGGTTTTACCCCTCATTCTGGTGATGAGACAGCAACATACTTATTCTTTGCTGTGTTTTCTTCTAAACTAACCTCCTTATAACTTTCTGTGTTTCTCTTTATGGTATATATGTTATCACACAGTAGATTCACGTCATCAGTATACAACGGCAGGTGATGTGTTCCATTTAATTTCAGTCCCACCTGGTTTACCAGAACCTTCAAAATGGCATGTTCTAAAGCAAAGTTGAAAAGCAATTGCTTAATTATTTATTGATAATAATGTATACTTACTAATTTGATGATTGGATTAAATGACCGGGAGGAGTTAGCTCTTTGTAATATTCGCTGATCAGAGGTTGTTCATTTTCTCCCCTCCCAGGATTATCAACGAGAATGGATAGTTCTGCCAGCTACTGGACCATTGTGTGATTGCTTGACGTAAAACACCTCTACACATAGTTACGGTGACATCTTGTGGTAAAAGTCAGAAACATTAGTGGTAGTAGTCACATTTGCAGGCAAGCGTAGGAGAATGACGGTCGAGTTTTGTGCAACAAAATAATATACTTCAATCGACTGCTTTCGATATATCGACCACATTCCTGTTAAATTCATGACGTCATAAGCTCGTGTGTGTCGGAAAGAGAAGAAGATTTCTGTAGTAAATCAATAAAAGGAAGTAGTCTGTAGTTTACACCAGTGTCATGACAGGTTTGTAAGTATGATTTGGATTGTTTAATATCTGTTATGCACAATTTTTAAAGAAGCGTATTGTCACACAGATCCCCATGGAGAAGAGTACATTGCATGATACAAAGCGTCTAACCAAACCCTTAAGATTGCTTTATTTTACTTTAGTTCCCTCTTAAGGTCAAAATTTACTTCATATAAGGATAGATTACTTTTGAAGAATGCATCTTATCTAATAAAGTAGTAATTCTGCTATGTGATGGTATTGGCATTGCTTTTGGCAAAGTAATTACATTGTTAATATATATATGTAGGATAGGTTAACAATTGTTTTGTTCTGTGGACATTATTATTGCGTTTTTTAACATTATATATGACGTTTGTTGTTTATTTTGTTCATTGACTGCCTTGTAATGATAATTAATTCAAGATTTCTGTTTCCAGGCTCATACACTAACCAATGAAACTGTTGCACGTTTGTGATGTGAGTATAGTTCCAGTAATTGTGGAGACACCAACGAAGCCAGATAACAACCACTGCGAAGTGAATAAAGGAAAGGAAAAGGTACAACATAGTATTTGTTAAGTAAAATAGCATATCATAAATTATGGCAGAAATCTCCAAGCTTAAGTCTTCCAATTTAGTGTAAGAACATTTACTGTCTTTTTGACTGAATTTTGGTTCGACATTAAATAGAATGTATATTTGATATTATGTCATAATTTATGTGCTTTATATATTGGCAGCACATAAACTGATTCCCAGTTGAAGGGCTTTTTTCCTATTTTTATATTCAGTTAATTCCCTGTTCACCACTTACACAAAATTTTGCAACTGGACTCTATTCTGTACAAAAAAAAAATCAGTCCACTTAACATCCCATTCTTGTAAGATTACTAATGTAGCATCTTTTGAGAATTCAACAGAAGGTAATATCTTTTGTTATGTAGGTTTTCATATTGTTAATTTCCCATACTTTTTTTTTTCTATATTGTTCCATTCCTATATGTTATCCAATTATACTTTGAAACCAATGTCTTTATGTTGTTTACAGCACTTTACATATTCACATCAAAATCATATCAGTACTTACAGAATAGACACAACACTCTAAAACAAAAGACTGCTACTCATTCACTATCTACTGCATAAGTTACGTTCATCCAACAGTTTTGTGCTTGACAATTTGTACCCGTTTAGCCTTCATTACCTCTTCCCCAGGCCTTGGAAACTTATCCTGCTTTTTCCGTCTTGTCACCTTGATAACATAGCTGTAACTTTTAACTACTGATATGCAAATAGCTTAGCATCATAATGGTTTGTTCATGGTAACAAAATTCTAATGCTTCAGATTGGAAACATGACTTTCAGCAGCTTTTTCCTTCATACAGTTTTCTGTATTTTGCCAAATAACCAAGGTCTCCTATGGGCATGGGCTGTAGGGGCCAGTATACTGTACCCAAATTGCTTTTCTTCAAATCTAATGAAACTGTGTCACCAGAGGACATCATTTGTTCATCAATCACACTCATTATCCATGCACTACATTGTTATCTGTTTGCAGTAACCATCTTGTGAAACTGGATTGTTTGCTCTGCCTGTGTGTTTATAACTTTGAGGTTATGTCTGACAATAGTGTAATAGTGGAAATTTATACTAGAGGAACTCCACAGGCGTGGTCACCAATCTGTGCAGTCAGATTGGTGGTAAATTAGATAATGTGCATTGTGCGCTGTGTTGCCAGTTGAAGAAAAATTGAAGTTAGGTGTTTTTGACCAACTTTGTTTATTATAGACAGTCGTCACTGAAAATAAAAATCATCTAAATATGCAGCATATTGTTACTCTAGCGGTTGAAATCATATCAAATGAAGAAATTGCATCTTTGTGTAATAATTTAATTTGTAATTTGGTTAAATAATTTGAGCACATATTCAATTCATTGTTTTGAAGAGCAGCAGTCATCAGTAGTAATGGTTCTAGGAAGAGTTTTTTTCTGGTGATATACAACAGTGTGGTTTACTGTTATTTTGTGTTTACTAAACATAAAGAGAAGGGTTCGTTCTTGATTGGAAATGATTAGGAGTAAACACCAATTACAGATCCCATGATCATAAAAACAAAACAAAAAAAAACTGTGATATCAGTCCGCAAGCAAACTATACTGACTGAGCGACCGCCGCTTCTTGGCGAAGTTTACTGCCAACTTTTGCAGATAGAGAGTGTCATGTGGTCAGCACAACAAATCCCCACATCCGTTAATTTCAGTTTTCTAGACTGGAGCCGCTATTTCCTTGAAATACCTCCTCAGTTATCCTCACAAGGCTGAGTGGACCCCGATCCAGACCCACTACTTCTCCGAAGAAAATCTAGTAGTGCCGGGAATCGAACCCCGACCTCTGGATCTGTAGCCAGGAATGCTGACCACTAGACCACAGAGGCGGTCAATCCCATGACCATGCTAGTTTAAATCTAAGGATATGTATTAAAACTGTTATCAGCCACCCAGTTTTTTGTTGTTTTTTTTTAATATAATGTAAGATAGGAAGCAAGTTTGAAGGACGCAGTATTCTTATTTGCAGTCATGATGTATTTCTAGTGCAAATTCTGACTAAAGTATTATTGTTTTAGTTTGTGTTGCTTGACAAGAGCAGTGGGGACAGAGGCAGAAGCCTGGCTCGGGCAACCAATGTGAACTGGGCCACTCACCTGTTAGAGAAACTGGGGTGCGGTTCTGCCATGCCCACAGCTACAGGTATCCATTATTCTGTTTTAAGGGGTTAAGTCACGTTGAAGCTCACTAGATCCCAGGGATACTGCATCTTTTTATGTTGTGGTAACCAATGTTTTTTTCAAGTGTTAATCTAAAACAGTGTTCATGTGTGACAAATTTTGAAGTTTATGCTTTTTGTTCCCAGAAACTGACTATGGTGCAAGGGTTTTATTCTGCAGTTAATGCCAGGTGGAATAGAACAGTTCTCAAAAATTAAATTGCCATCACATATGGGGGTTATTCTTTCAGAAGTACAGTGCAAGTGTATAATTGAAATGAAAGCTGTTAACAAAAGAAAGAAATAATCAGAATGAGAAATGTTCTGTTGTATATTATTGGCTCAGCCAATGATTATGTATGTTATCCATAAAGGAAGAGCCAGTGTTTTATGTTAAAATCACCAAGCTAGAACACCCAACAGGAAGAGTTCTCGTCATTACACCCAGTTCAGCTGCTTGTGAAATCCCCCGTTTATAGAAACATGAATTCTCATCACCATGCGCACAAAAGTCATTGGACCTAATCCTAAGGAATTCATGTAGTTCGCATCTTCATAGTGTGTTCCTTAAAGATTCATTTTAATATCAGCTTCATGTCTCTGCCTACAGGCCTGCCAAGATTTCTTGATCTCTCATGTCAGCGGCCATTGCTGTTCAGATCAAAACAGCTGAAGCCAACATTAATGTACAGAGATACTGGGTTTTCGGACTTTGTCCATTGTCCGGATTCTAAATAACTTAGAAAAAACACAACGTTTCGGAAACTGGATCTGTTTCCGTCCTCAAGTGAGGGAAGACACCTACTCTGTTAGGTCTCTTAGAAAGAGCTAGCCTCAATCACTCCATCAATCATTCAATGCAGTGATTGAGGCTAGCTCTTTCTAAGGGACCCAACAGAGAGGACGGAAACAGATCCAGTTTCCGAAACGTTGTGTTTTTTCTAAGTTATTTAGAATCCGGACAATGGACAAAGTCCGAAAACCCAGTATCTCTGTGTGTTATACACCATTGTCAGAACCCTATAGTATCTACCAACATTAATGTGTTTGCTAAGCACATTGCCAAACTCACCGCTTTGCGAGCAGATCACCTAGTTATTCATCCAGCCACTAGATTTATTGATGTGTGCTCTGAGCACTGCAAGCTTGTGCTAGCCTGCTTCAGTGCTCGGAGTTGAACTGAAGGTGTAAGAGCAGCACTGCATTCTTCCATCTGAGCTTAGGCTTGCTGTCACATGCAAGCAGGGCAGGGATCTCTAAGTCACATCTGTAGTGAAGGCCCCCCAGGTGGTCCAAAATTTTGTACACATTTCTTGTTTATTCAATACATGCTACATATTATACCCTTTTGATCTTCATTTGGTGCAAATAAGTGAATAGAATGAGTTCGTTATTTTTGTTTTTCGGCATTGCATATATGGTTTCATGTCCATCACTTTTCCTCATCAGTAACAACTTTTGAACCAATTAACTGACTTTCATTAAAGCTGTTACGAAAATCATACCTTTGGGGGTGCATCCTGCATTTTATTTGAAGATAACTAATCATGAAATTTTATATGAAAATGGAACAAAAACTTACTTGCACATTCTGAATGAATATTTTTTTATATGTTCTTTTTTTTCCATCAGTAATCTGTCATACGACAGGTCCACAGTCTCTTCCAAAACAGTTCCTGCACTTAATGCGATCTAGAACTTTCTCCTTCAAATAAAAATATCCTCCTCTGTCCCCAAGGTCATCCAGCATCTTCTTACGTCTTGTTCCTCGTCTTCTGGTCGCATACATGGTATCTCTGTTTTTTGAAAGAGACTATCCAGGAAAAGTGATAATGGGGTAGTTTTTCCAGTTAACAGTTACAAATATGAAGTGAACTGGGGTTGTGACTAGAGAAATGGATGACCTAGAAATTTTTCCACTGATAGAAATTATCAACAGAAGCCAGTTTGCTATAATGTATAATATTTAGTATATTTAGTATATATTTTTTGCTACTCTGTTCTTATAGGTTGAGTCATTTGATGGGAAGTAGATGTCAGAAGTCCTTCCTAAGAAGTTTATATCTTTGCCATCCTCTTCCTAGCTGTTAAGACTCTGTGTTATTTCCTGTTGTTCTTTCTGTTACAGGCAGCAGTAGCTCGCACAGTGGTCATACCAACATCCCAAGCAATGAAGAATGTGGGATTCGAGATGTGTGGGGCCACAACTTGGAAGAAGAATTCCGAACCATTCGTCAGGTCGTTCAGAAGTACCACTATGTTGCAATGGTAAGTAGTGAAGTACAGTAAATGATGTATATATATACATTCTTAAGAACCAGGTTGTTTAATTTATTTCTTTCATAATGTTTGGGTTGCATCCTGGTACTGAGTCACCATATTCAGTAAACAAGTCAAGTATTGCCACATGTAGGGGTGATTTATAAGACAGGTTGGGGACCTTATACATTCACAAAATTGGGGACTGCTGGCAGTTACAGCGCTATCGCTATTCTACACACTTTCCAGTTCACCATTGCACATGCTCTATGATTCTCAGTCTTCACTAGTCGTATCCTGGCAACGGAATTATCACAGTCTCACTGTAACTAGACACAGTATATTTCCTTTATTGCATCATTCTGCAGCTGCCATTTCTGAAGGCTCTACTCTCCGTTCTACTATTGTTCTGTGCTCCCTCTACTTCTACTTTGTGTCTTCTTACTGTGCCCTTTTATAACCCCTCAGTATGGATGACACAGAAAATATTATCTTCTGTTGTTGAGGATGCATGTTTACAGGTCCGTTACATAGCAATGGATCGCTTCAGTCTCCATCATCAACCCAGTTGACAGAGACCAAGGATATCTCTGACACATTACTTTTTGGTTCAATGGTGACAAAGCTGATTGCCTTAGAAGACTGTAGCACATTTATTCGCTGTGTAAGCTTCAAGTGTTAATTATAGAGGCCATGCCATGGCTCAAGCGGTTAGTCGCTGGCTTCCCACTGCAGTGGCCCGGGTTCGATCCCGGGTCTGGTCAAGTGGGATTTGTGGTGGACAAAGAGGCGCTGGAGCAGGTTTTCTCCAAGTACTTCGGTTTTCGCCTGCCAATCTTCATTCCACCAATTGCTCCACAATCACCGTCACCTATCATCTGGGGCTGGTACAATAGGCCAGAAGTGGCTGCAGCACAAGGGACTTAGTCCCACCCCACTAGCAATAAAAAAAAGCCTTAATTATGCTGTGACATTACTGAAGTAAATGTCCAGAGTTGGAGAAAGTCCGCAAAAGAGCTGAAGTACCAGTATCACATGAAACACATAATGAGGTTGGACAAGCATGGTACAAAAAGTACAAAGTGCTCAAGTTTTTGTCACTGCAGTTTGCATATCCTCAGTAAAATGGAAAACCTGCAAAGTTTGATATTCATAATTTTTTCCCCCTGAAATTTTACAGTGTTAATGGAGGGTCATCTTATATTTGGATAAATACTGTAATTTTGCGGTATGATTTTTTTTCCTGTATTTCTTAGGATACAGAGTTCCCTGGAGTGGTGGCTCGACCAATTGGAGAATTTCGCAGCACTGCGGACTATCAGTACCAGCTGCTGCGCTGTAATGTAGACCTTCTGAGGATTATTCAACTTGGTCTGACTTTTCTGGATGAGAATGGCAAGACACCAGGTGGATCGTATACAACGTGGCAGTTCAATTTTAAATTTAATTTATCGTAAGTGGAAATATATTTTCATTGCATATTTTTCATGATGCTTTCATGTGCCTAGAATGGACACTCATTATTGAAACTGTATTCACAACAACATATTTTGTGTTTTATTAGCAGTAGGTACACATAGTTTCGTACACAACCAACAGGAATACTGGAAGTCAACGTGGGCAAAACATGTTACGGGCTTCCTTTAGAAGACCTCTGGCACAAATGTTGAAAACTATTGAAGCTAAATAGGAGTCACATGACACAAATTGCAGGACTGCTTATAAGACACTAGAAACTGAAAAGATTCCTGTTTGGGCTCAGCCAGGAACATTTCTTTTGGCTAGTCAAGGTTCTTCCATTACCTTCATTGCTGATCTTACCTGCTCAGCCTACTTACATACAAAATAACAGGTAGGCTCGTAAAGGGGGAAAGCAGAGGGATGTTTGAAGGGTTGATGCTGTTGACCAGCCAAAAAATAAATCTCCCCCTAACTATAGTAAGGATCCTGTCTATAAAAGGTGATGCAATTTCAAATGTTTTATGTGACTGTAGTTCTGCCTGAGAGTATGATTTTTTCACCTTAAATTCTATTTGAATCCAAGTGGCTATCAGAGCTCTCCATTAACCAGAATGTTGTACTTTATTCCAACTTCGGGACTGTTGGAGGGCAAATCTTAGAAAGGGGACTGCAATAGATTGTAGTCAGTCATGGTGCAAGGGCTATTTAATACCCACCTCATAAATTTGATCTCATCTAAATTCATAATTTGGGATATTTGCTCAAGGTAAATAACGGCTTTGCAAATAAGCGTGTACCCATGGCAGCAGTTGGACACCAGAGTAATGGAAAGCAGTTTTTTCAACACAGTCCATGCTGAGATGTTATAGGCAGGACAAGTCTACAGACAGTTTTCAGTCAGTCAAGAGAAGCGGGTAGTTGAGGCTGGGGATAGTCAGGAACTCACAGAGGGAGGGGAATATCGTTCACTGGAATCCACTACCAGGCAAAAGCAGTGAAGACATAACTTTGGACACTAGTATGCATGTTTAACAGTGAAATGTAAAATGTTGTCATGCACTGTATCAAAGAGTCCAATAAATACAGTCTAAACACCATCTATAGTCACACTCATTATTATTATTATTATTATTATTATTATTATTATTATTATTATTATTATTATTGGAGGGGGTGGGTTTCCCCATGCACCGCGACCGGATTGATCTATTGTACATCCCGCTTTGATATTCTACCAGTCTCCATACCCTACCAGTACTGGTGCTTGCCATCAGCCCCACTCAGCCAGTGAGTTTGGCCTCTACTGGCTCAGTGGTACAAGATGCTTCCTCCATCTACCAGAGGCATTGGAAACTACTTTGGGCGGGAAACTTGCCTAATAATTTGGCTCAGAGGTCTCTTAGAGACATGAGGTTCTTTTACGTGCCATAAATCTACGACACGAGACCCACGGCTTAAAGTCCCTCCCGGAGGACTTGTTCCCTGAATTTTTCTGCCCTTAAAAATTCCACATCCTCTGCCGGGTGTGAACCCGTGTACCTTGAGTCATGAGGTGGGAACGTTACCCCTAAACTACGGAGGCCGCTTAGTCACACTCATACACGTGACAATATATTAAAGTAATATACTTACATAACTTAATGGTTCATCCAATGTGGTTTCATACATTTGACTGAAGAGCTTATAAAACACATGCAAATGCAGTGCTAGTTCTTCCAAGACTGCATAGTTATTTGGCTCTTATAATAATCGTCTGTTTTTGAACCTGTAAGATCACCACCATAATGGCTTCTTATTGCATCATGTTCTGGGCCACTACAATCAGTATTACTGTCCTTTTTAATCTTATACCATGTAGTGGTAAATATCTACCAGGCTATAGAGCATAATTTCTCAGAAGACAGTAATTTTTTAGTCACCACCTAGACAACCTCAAATCTCGCCCTTCAAGTAAGTTTGTATCCATAAATCTTGATTTATGTTACTTATAATTGTGTTGACAGTGTGGAGCTTTCTTTTTGTTGTTATGTTAAGAAGAAGAGAAGCAGATCTTTCTTTTTCTTGGTAAATGCAAACTGGGTGGCTTTCATTTGATGTTCTGCATCCTGGTATCATTGAAGCTCAGGAGAATATGTGTGATTATGATCTAAAAGTTTGTGACGATGGTAAATTGTTGAAATTAATATGCTGTTGGACATTATCCATCATCTTGTCTATTCTTAAAAAAAATTCCTGTTTCTTTTAAAAAGCACAACATTTCGGAGACTGGATTCTGTCCGTCTCTCCGGAGATAGGGGCTAGCTCTGTCTATTGGACCCAACTGAGTAGGTTTTACCTGAAGACGGGGACAGAATCCAGTCCCCGAAATGTTGTGCTTTTTAAAAGAAACAGGACTTTTTTTAAGAACAGACAAGATGATGGATAATGTCCAACAACATATTAATTGTAATATGTGTGATGTTTTATTACAGTGCTAGTAGATTCTAAAGGGCTCTGACGATAGTGTATAATACTCAGAATTGCTTTTTTGGGGGCTTTGTCCATCGTCCAGTATTCTAGAAACTATAAAACAGTGTTTTGGAAAATGGATCTGTTTCCATCCTCAGGTAGGTGGTGGTCTGAAGTAGTCAAATAGCTGTCGTGAATCTGATGGGTTTTTCCAGTGATTGAGGTTAGCTCTTTCTAAGGGACCCAACAGAGTAGCTGTCCCCCCCACCAAAAAACACCTGAAGGTGGAAAAATATCCAGTTTCCTAAACGTTGAGTTTTGTAGTTTCCAGAATTCCAGATGATGGACAAAGTCCAAAATCCCAGTAATTCTGAGTATTTCAATGCTGTTTGCAAGTATCGTACTTTCTGTTCTTCATACAGAGTTACGAAGAAGAGTTCCAGTATTTAACAGATTAATATCTTATGAAATATAAGACATGCAATGAAGCAGTTTGTTTGAAATGTTTAAAACTATTTGTATTAAAATTTGATGCATAATATTTGATGCCTCTCTGTTTAACATTAAATGCAGGTGCACTGGTTTCTTGTTTGTAACAATAAGGAAGTTCCTAGTTGAAAACCTCCTTGGCTGCGCCTATCGTGATAGGACTTTTGTGGGTATGTAGCGATGTAGATAGTGTTTCTCAAGCAGCAGATTATATATATATACACCATCGTTCAGAGCAGTTATTGTCCCACTGTCCATAACCACTTCTTGAGGTGTCTTTATGTACTTGTTACTTTACCATATGCCACCACTCAATTACTTCATTCTTCTTCTTTTGTGTTTCCATTGGTCACTGCACTGAACTGAAAACTGACTTGCTGACTGATTCATTACCAGTAACTGGTGATTCACAGCACTCACTGCTGGTCTGTGCATGTCACACTTTGAGAATGTTCTTGTGCTTGTGCAAGGAACCATGGCTTTCAGTCTCTGGTATGGTCTGGAGAAGGGGGGAGTCTTGATATTTTGTTGGGATGAGAGGGACATACAGCCCAGGTGACACAGCAACCCCCCTCACACACTCAGCTTTCCCAACAGTGTATTGCTACAAGAGAGAAAAATACCACAGTGTCAGAAATGGACTTCAGGATGCAGAACGGGAAGTAATTGATCCTTTTGTCAAGAGGGATCAATTTTTACTCAGAAATGTGTTTTGTTAATGATATGAAATTGAACACAGGAGATTCTGACAAATTAAATTGTTATCATATTCCTTTGTGTATAATTTTTAATTCTGAATATTCAGTGTAATTTATTGATGCATCTTCAGCGCTGATATGATAGACCCTTAGTGAAAATTAGGTGTTGGGGGAACAGCTGAAGTACCCATGTTATAAGTGAAATTAATATCTCTGTTATTTTGTATGCAGCATTTATTCAGTGACGTACGTATGAAAATCATTTCGGTAATTTCAGAGGTTAAACTTGCAGATGGGCAAACATAACTTCGCCTGTATATGTTCTCCATTAAGATGGATAGTAGAATGTGAGTCCATTACATGAAGGTGCAAACTTGGGTTTCAGGGAAGATATGTATGCACAAGATAGCATCGATCTGCTCCAGAATTCTGGAATTCAATTCAAGAAACATGAGGAAGAAGGAATTGATCCTTTGGACTTTGCTGAACTTCTCATGACATCAGGCATTGTACTCATGGACAACATCAAGTGGTTGTCCTTTCACAGGTCAGTGGAAGCATTCTGCACATGTGGCGATCATACTGTCAGATATTTCCCACTTGTGACATCTGAGTGACAACTTTATCTTGTAAATGTTTCCCTGGCACACAGCTTTCTGCAGGGAGCAATATCATACTTGTGCTAGTAAACTCTAAAGGGCTCTGAGGATATTATATAACGCTCTCAGAATTACTCGGTATTTAGTCTTTGTCCATCCTCTGGTATTCTAAAAAAATATAGAGAAGACAGTGTTTTGGAAATTGGATCTGTTGCCATCCTCATGTGAGTGGAAGACACCTACTCTGTTAGATCCGTAAAAAGAGCTAACCTCAGTCACTGGTTAGCGCTTTCAAAGGGGCACAATGGAGTAGGTGTCTCCCACTCACTTAGTGGAAACAGATCCAGTTTCTGAAACATCATCTTCTCTATTTTTTTAGAATACCAGAGGATGGACGAAGCCCAAAAACCCAGTAATTCTGAGCATTATTGTCCTGTTGGGTGACAGACATTTATATGCAACGGTACCTATATCCAACTTACACAGTTTATGTCTGTTTCAGTGGTTATGACTTTGGGTACCTCCTCAAATTGCTAACAGACCAGAACCTCCCACAGGAAGAGAGTGATTTCTTTGAGTTGCTGAGGATATACTTTCCAACTGTATATGATGTTAAAGTGAGTAATCTAGTTGGAATTCTGTATCACTGAACCTGAAACTTGCGAAAAGAAATTTGACAGTTTTTAATTGAGGGTGTCGTATAATTTAATACCAAATGGGAAGTATGTAAATTTGTTGTGCAGACTGCCTCTGTGGTCTAGTGGTCAACGTTCCTGCCTACAGATCCAGAGGTCTGGGTTCGATTCTCAGTGCTACCAGATTTTTTCTGAGAAGTAGTGGGTCTGGAACAGGGTGCACTCAGCCTCGTGATGATAATTGAGGAGTTATTTGAAGGATAAAGCGGCTCCGGTCTAGAAAACTGAAATTAACAGCCGTGGGGATTCGTTGTGCTGATCATGCAACACCCTCTCTCCGCAAAAGTTGGCAGTAAACTTCACCAACAAGCGGCAGTTGCTCGGTCGATATAGTTCGATGGCGGACTAAAATCACAGAGTTTGTTTTAATCTCTGTATTTCAAAGATTTGTTTAGGTACACCAATAAATGGTTTGAAGAAATGTGAACATGTGTATGTGTGTATTCATTGCTCCTGACAAATTTGTAACTGAATTTGGAGTGTATCAGCCTCTCACAGTGGTTCATTGTCCACATTAAAAATGTAGGTCCCCTCTGCTAGCCATCATCTTTGTGATTAGCCTATCATCAAGAGTAAATGGAATTATGCCCTACATGGTTACTCCTCAAAAGTGGCCCCCTTCACTCCATATAAATCAGGCAGATGCCACTAAGTCAAAAAGACTATGCTGGTAAGATGAGAAATGTCCAGGAAATCTGAAGACATTGCTATCATCCATGCTGTAGAATTATTATTGCTTCCTAATCTTCAACACTGAAGAGCAGTAGGCTGGAAAATTACACGGGGCGCTCATATCTGCGTGATTCCCAAGACTATTTGTTGCAGACAGGACACACATGATAGTAATTTTCCACCTTCCTTTCTTTTGGCAAAAACTAAACTCTCCTGTTACACTCTTAATGCTATTAACATAAATGTGGGCTGTTCATTAACTTAACATTTCAAAGGTATTCAGTATTCAGTATTAGAGGGGGTGGGTTTCCCCATGCACCGCAACTAGTAGTCTATTTTACGTCCCCATTTTTTAATTTCTACTGTCGCCATACCCTACCGGGACTGGTGCTCACTATCTGCCCCTTTCTGCCAGTGAGGTCGGCCCTCTTCTGGCAGTGACCCGATAACTTCCCCATCTACCGGAGGCATTGGAAACTACTTGGGCGGGAAACTTTTTGCCTAACTTTGCTCAGAGGTCTCCTAGAGACATGAGGATCTTTTACGTGCCGTAAATCTACGACATGGGACCCACGGCTTAAAGTCCCTCCTGGAGGACCTGTTCCCTAAATTTTTCCACCCTTGAAAATTCCACAACCACCGCCGGGTTTCAACCCGCGTACCTTGAGTCATGAGGTTGGGATGTTACCCCTAGATTACAGAGGCCACTCTTTCAAAGGTATACTACACTGATATTTATTACTTTGACATAAACATCCAAACCAATGTGGAATAGCAGGCAGACAGTTGAGACATTTGTCTGATCAGTACAACACATGTTTGATCTCTGTAGGGAATAAACAAGGGCTCAGTGTAGGATCTGAGGTTCTCACAGAAGTGGTTGTGAAGAGTACTGTCTTCTGGGATATAGCGCCATGTAGGATCTGAGGTTCTCACAGAAGTGGTTGTGAAGAGTACTGTCTTCTGGGATATA
>NW_019718023.1:0-603 GCF_002891405.2 Cryptotermes secundus | reverse complement strand
ACGCCGTGTAGGATCTGAGGTTCTCACAGAAGTGGTTGTGAAGAGTACTGTCTTCTGGGATATAGCACTGTGTAGGATCTGAGGTTCTCACAGAAGTTGTTGTGAAGAGTACTGTCTTCTGGGATATAGCGCCATGTAGGATCTGAGGTTCTCACAGAAGTGGTTGTGAAGAGTACTGTCTTCTGGGATATAGCGCTGTGTAGGATCTGAGGTTCTCACAGAAGTTGTTGTGAAGAGTACTGTCTTCTGGGATATAACGCTGTGTAACCCATTGAAAGTCAATCAACATTTCAGAGGAACATGTAGCGTCCATCTTCAGGATCAAATAAACTGAGCAAAATACCAGTGTGAAAGCAGATGGCAAGCCGAGTAATTGGGTGACCCGAAATTTCGGGTTATGTAAGAAGCAGGAAGGATATTGAAGAGTGGACCTCAGTTCCCGTTGCTTTGCCATAGGACGGAATGAAACCACTGGGCTCTCACACAACCACCAAGGGAACCGATTGGAGACAAGAACATGAGTTTATGAGGACCCAAAAAGGGCCAGTTTTCCTAGACAAGGAAGAGTGTAAGGGTATGTTGGCCAGGGATGCGACATATTGG
>NW_019718022.1:488421-498668 GCF_002891405.2 Cryptotermes secundus | reverse complement strand
GCTTCAACATTTCTCCGCAAGTGGCGCCGTTTCCAACCTCCATACCCCCACTCCACACTGCACAGAGAACCGTCATAGCCTCTAGGGCCTCAAGACCGTCAAGAGCATTAAGATCATCAAGATGAACAAGACGATCAAGACCGCCGTTTAGTTAGACCTTTGGCGCCTTCAGAAATTATCTACAGACACTGGAACGGCTGTTTTCCACATCAAAGTTTATAATAATAGGGAACGCGCAAAATTTGTTTACTACATTGTTACAAATCTAGACCACGTGTTGCAAATTGTTAACATTTTATCTTTCACATTCTTAACCTAGCTGAACACAGATACAGTTTTCTTCTGAATGGAGAAATTTTTTGCAGACATGTTCTGGTGAAAACCATGCACCGCTACAATATTTGGTGAATTGGCAACAATGGATCGTATATCAAAATTCCTATGTCAATTCTTTTGAGCATGTGAGTGTGTGAAAGAAAGGGGTATGTATCATTGTTGTCAGAAAAATTAGTACTGCTGAGAAATAAGGATGTCTGGACACGAAGTTAGTGATGACGATCAATCACAACACTTGCAGGTATTGAGAATTACAGTTTTAGTAAATATAACATAATTTCCCACAAGCGGGTATAGCGTAGGCGGCATAGCGACTGGCTACGGCCTGGACGACTGAGGGGTTGGAATTCGGGTCCCGGTAGGGGGCAAGAATATTCTCCAAGTCGTCCAGCCCGGCCCACCCAGCCTCCTATCCAATGGGTACCGGGGTTAAAGCGGAAAGGGCGTGAAGCTGACCACTTACCTCGCAACTAGTGCCGAGGTCAAGAAACTGTATGTGTACGTCCACTGTCCCATTCGCCTTAATGGCATAGTGCGTAATTATTTGAGCACAGTGACACAGTGACCTTTTAACATCGATATTTTAATTATAGTCAATATTAGAGTCAATTTTACCGACCACACAACATGTTTGTATTATTATTACACTACATGTTTCGACCTCAAGAGGTCATCCTCAGGTGAACACAGCTGTATAATTACACGCAATCACATTCATCTTCTCACTTATTCGATCCTGTATATTATTTAGGCTCACGCTCAATAAATCAAGCTCTCATAAAACACAAGTTAAAATTGTTCTAAAAGTCAAAAGTTAAAATTTAAATTTAAAATTGTTTAAAATATTTAAAGTTTGTGAATCGAATTTCAATTCAGGTCACTTGTTATGCTTTTCACTTTCACTTGTATTCAGTCACTTCCTACTTAACGTTCATGAATTAAAGTTCAATTTTATTATAGATTGCACTTTTTCACCTTTTGAGGTCTTGCTGTTCTGCTGCGTCTTCTGAAGTTGTGGATCTGTTACGGTCCATGTCATGATGGCTACTGATTTCATTATTGTACCCAAAGTTCAGACAGGGCGCTAAGGGGAGGGGGCGAGGAGAAGAAGCGGCATGTTTGGTCGACGTAAATGTGTACATTCGTGTACATCCTTCCAAATTCGGAATTCGGTAATCTGGCGGTTCTTCTGTAGGTGCTGTATATAACCTTTCTTGACAGCATCAGTTAAGAGTTGATTTTATCAGAATTCTCAGTCAAGAAATATATTGGTTGTAGAATACAGTAGGCGACCTTCATCCCTAACCACACTCCTCAGGGTGGCTATTGGTGCTAGGATTTGTGATGTTACTTTAGGTTAGTAGAATGTAAGGCCCACATGCAATTTGGATTTTCACGAAACACATACAGCATTGATATCTGTTGGTTGCTGGGATCACCATGAGATAGTAAAAGCAAAGTTTGTGAAATCTTGATATTAGAATAAAAAGCTATAAATTTAATTATATAGTCATGTCTCAGTGTTGTGAGAAATTTTTAATTTTATGTAATCATTTATAAAAGAAAAGAACTTATAAGTTGCAGCTCTGATGTTTAAGTGTGAGTGCATCACTGATCTGGAACTATATTGCTGCAGTTCTCATCTGCCACGCTGTACGACGAAAGCATAGATGTGGTGGATGCAGAAGAGGTGGAGAGCCCAACATCCAATAGTATCAAAGATAGAGATATAGACAGTTTCCAGGATAAACAAACAGATTATGACAAGGTATGCAGACTGACTGCATGACAGATTGCTGCATGGTGTACATTTGCTGATATTTTTTTATCTATCTGGTACAAAGTATCTCTTTCTAGCACTGTTGATGTAGTTGTAGGTTGTGGGAAGTTTAAACAATAGCCACCCGTGCTTTATACTTTATAATGTGAGTGCTTATAAAACTTGAAAACTTGTTTCCAGCCATTTAGTCCTTACCCATCTGCATAGTTTCCAATTTTTAGAATAGTGTAATGTGTTATATGTCCCCCATCACTGAGCAACAAAAAGAATGGAAATTGCCATTGCAACGAATTATCGAAACAGTGGAAACAATGCGTTTCTGTGGCAACGAGCATACAGCACGTGAAATTGAACCCTGGGCAATGGTGCGTTCTACCCCATCCAAAACCAGGCTATAACAGTCCAGCTCCAAAGAGTCAATTAGCTAGTTGACGATTGACACTGGCTGAATATACCAGATGGCAGTCCAGTTGAAGTCTAGCAGCTGTCAAAAACAGCTGGGAGGTGAATGTGATGATTGTACTTGAGAGTGTAAAAGCATGTGTTCAATAAATATTCGCTGAATCTGAGACCTATGTAGAGTTATTCATCACGTTACCTATGAAACACGCAAAAACATGTTTATTAATTAAGTATTGGTGAATTAGTCTTGTCATTGACCTATGCATATGCCAGAACTGTTTCATTTTTAACAGTGAAAGGGTTAAATTCATATAGAATATAATTTTGCTTCATGACCTGAAAGTGGTACATTATCAGCTGATGAATGTGTATATCTTGAATTTTAGGCCATGGCAGGGCCTTCCAATGATGTGGCAATAATGGGAATCCAACATCCAGGATCATCACATATTTCAGCACGCCATCGCATCACGCACCAATCCCCAGTGTTCAGGTATAACAGTGATGATGACGATGATAATGACGATGATGACGATGATGTTGATGTACAAGCTGCAATACTGGAGGGGTGTGTGTAATTTCTCATTTACTATCACAATGAGAATCCACTGACATTTCCTCTCCATTGTTTTAACATTTTGAAATCTTATAAGAAAACATGGAATAAAATTATACATGTCCACTTCAGACCCTATTAATTCACGTGTCAATTCAGATGAAGTCAGTATTGTGTTCAGTGTGGCTACAAGAATGCTTTTCCTTGGAAGGTGACAAATTAATATTCTGTTGCTGAGTAGAAAGTTCTATTATGAAGGATTTTAGGTTGTCGCAGAGGTGGTTACGATAAGTTCCATCTTTTGGGATATAACACCTTGTAGTCCAATGAAAGTTAATCAGAGTTTCTGCTTGCCACCTGCTTTCACCCTGGTTTCTTGCTTATCTTATTCTTCAACCCTGAAGATGGAGGCAGCATGTTCCTCTGAAACATCGGTTGACTTCCACTCAACCACACAGTATTACATCCGAGGAGACAATGCTTCAGAATGTTCCATTGTTTATTGTGACTTTTCCTTTTGCTCTCATTTGTTCTCATATCTTGAAAGATGGTTTATGTGTTTGTCTGTATTTGTCTTTGCAAATTTGTCATAATCATTTTTTGTTGCAGATGGTTTGCAATAACTAATTCCAGCTTGACTCCAGTTGTGGATTAAATTCTGAAAATATTCCCGTGTCACAATTCTGATCATTGTCTTCACATTACAGGACGTATGATCCAAATGAATTCAGCCACCTGCCAGTATCAGCAGAGGTGAAGGACATGTTCCAGAATATCACACGGTAAGTGTACAATTCATGTTTAGTGTTAATTATTCAACCAACATCAGTTGCTGTAGCTATTATCTTCTTCAGCTACACACCACAGAACATGGAACTGGACTACAAGCTGCGACCATTTATTCCTGACTTTATACCAGCCGTTGGGGACATTGATGCATTCCTCAAGATTCCTCGCCCAGATGGGAAAAGTGACAGCATTGGACTCACAGTACTGGATGAACCATGTGCGAAGCAGAGTGAGCCAGCAGTGCTTCATCTTCAGTTGCGAGCTGTTGCCAAACAGAGTTCTGCAAAGGCTGTGGTAAGAACACTAAATATCATGATATCCATTTTAATATGGATTAATATTTCAATTACACAAATATAAATCAGTGAACTACACCTGCATGCTGTATGGAGGTGGGTTAGAATACCTCCACCATAGCCCTGCAAGTCGTAGAAGGCAACATAAATGGAACCTGGTGCCTGGGGATATAACTGGGCCACCCTATCACTCAAATACATAAATACAGAGACCTGGTCCTCCAAGTTGGGAGTTGGATGGAAGGCTGACATCCTTGCTCTGTAATAAAGTTACTGTTGCAAGATCCAAAAAAGTGAAAACCAGATGGTCTAATCCACACTGGAATAGACAGATCTGGCAGTCTTCTAAGGAAGGCTACGGCTCAAAGAGGACTATTTTGCCAATGATGGTCATGATGATGAACTACACCTGCTCTGTCATCCTGGTCTGAAGGTGTGTCCAGGCACTTCAGACTGGATAATGGAGGAAGATGCAGGTACTTAAAAATGTATCAGATTTTTCCAGCAACATCAGAAATCTGTACTGCATCAATAGTATCTCTGCAGATGTTGAAAGATAATATCACAAAAATAAATTGCATACGATAATAGATATGGATTTAATATGTGAGAATGACACACAGTTTATTTAAATAATTCACTATGATCATTGTGTTATGGCTGAATGTGACAACATATTTTGTATTGAGAACTTCAATAAATGAATTAAAAGAAATTGTGTTGATGTGACTGGGGATGTAGTGATTGAATGACTGTAGAAGAAATAACAGTATGCAGAAGAGACATTGATTCTGTTATGCCATTCCCCAGCCCACCGTTCTCCATGAACTCCTTGTCAGTTTTATTTGTTATATGTATAATTAATACTAGTATAGGTTTCCACTGCCAGCAAATCCCCCATCATTATTTTACAGATGTAATTGTGCAAACTTACATATGCCTCATTGATCTACTGACATTCCAATCAATGAGAAGGGTTAATTTCACATTTTGCATTGATACATATTGGTATTTTAAATTTTACAAAAATAAATTCAACAGAACTTTCAAAGATGTCACCACTCAAAATTCCAGAGTCCCTTGTGAAATGATATTTGTGTTCTTCCCACCTCAGAAATTTACCCAGCTGCCATGTTGGCATTACTGATGTTAGGGAATGAAAAAGTAATTATGTGGAGTGTCCTCCAATTGCATATGAAGTCTCACAGAAACTGGTCCACTTGGTACAAAACATATTACAAGACATGCATTAGTTCTCTTACACGTGCGTTTCCACAAATTGACTTCAATGCAGAATCTGCATGCAGCCCTCAGGATCTCTTTCATTTAAGAAGCTAATACTTTTAATTTTAATCTTCCAGTGTGGAAGAAAAAGATATATCTTCCCCCGCTCATCACTGGTTGTCAGTCCATCAGCAGTCTTTGGCCATTTGTTTTTATTCTTAGTATTACTAATTTTAATGTTCGTATATTTATAAAAGAAGTTCTTCTAATTAAGACAGAACAGTGCCCAATGCAGGCATTGATGTGTGTTTTACACAATGAAAATGTTATCAGAGTGTTGCAAAGCCCATCATCCGAAACTTATTACAAGGACAATTTATAAGAACCTTATTAAATACATTGTGTCTGGTCTAGACTAGCTCCGTAGGAGAGCAGCTATACAGTATCTGCTTCTGTTCCATAGGTTGTGAAGAAAGTGGATTGCGCAGAGAAGAATACAAAAGCTATTGACCGATGGATCAAGGACATCAGTGATCTACATCGCAGCAAACCCCCACCCACAGTCCACTATTCAAAGTATGTTTCCTGTGTCTTGCAGCATTTGAAAGCATTCATTTACTTGCATGAATTGTGTGAAATAAACAAAGTACTGATAGGTTTATGTTTGTGTTTGTGTTTCTTCAAAACAATAAACCTGTCCCTTCACTTAAGCACCATGCAGCAATGTGTGTAGCCTGTATGTTTGTGATCTCAGCACTACATGGAGGTGAGTGGTGAGTTTCATGCATAGGGAAGAGTCCCAGTATTCTAGCAGAGAGACCAGGCAAGTCTCAGAGCTGTTATGAATGTGGTCACAAAGAGGAAAATCCAAATCATGCCCTAGCCTTCTAATTAACATTTGCCATGTTACTGATGAAGCTGCTATAAATAAGAAATAGTTTAAGAGCATAATAGTCGTTGCAGTTACTAAGTGCAGTATAGAAAAAGGTGAAGGTATCCCTGTTCTTAACTAAGCACCATGTCATGAAGATTTATGAGGGAGTGGAGGTATACCTTGGCACTAGGTGGAGGTGAGTGGTCAGCTTCATGCCCCAGCCACTTTTACACCCGAGGAAGGAGCCTGCAATACTCATTAGGTAGGAGGCTGGGTGACCCCAGATCTGGGCACTGTGGAGTAGGGAAAAATCTCTTGCCCCTGCTGGGAATCAAACCCTGACCATCTACCCTATAGCCCATCACTATACAGTGTGGGCAATACTCATTAGGTAGGAGGCTGGGTGACCCCAGATCTGGGCACTGTGGAGTAGGGAAAAATCTCTTGCCCCTGCTGGGAATCAAACCCTGACCATCTACCCTATAGCCCATCACTATACAGTGTGGGCTATCCCAGTACAGTGTGTTGCCACTTCTTATGTATAATATTTTATGTCTGTAACATCCCCTTGTTTTCATTCTTGTCATTGTGATCATGGCAGTGGACTGATGCCTGCTTATTGTCTGCAGACCAATGCCAGACATAGACAGCTTGATGCAAGAGTGGCCTGCTGATGTGGAACAACAGCTGCAGGAAACTGGTTTGCCTGTTGCTGACCTTGACTGTGCTCTTCCCCGTTATGTGGACATTGTGTGTAGTAAGTACAGAGTAGCTTTGTCTACATTACTATAGTAAACTCTCGATTATCCGGGATAATGGGTGGTCATGGAAATCACAATTAATCGAAAACCCGGTTAAGACAAATGTTATTAAAAGTAGTACTGTAATACTGTACCTTCATAATACTATAGGCATACCTGTATTTAAATTTACTCAGTCTCATTTTTATGTCATCTCATGGCCTATTTAATACTTTTTTTTACATTATACTGAAGTGTGAATTTGTTATTTCAATCACAGTGTTCAACAACATCCAACACTTTTTATGAATATTCACACTTAACACTTTAAAAAAATTAATATTGTCGTTTGCGTTTTCGCGGCATTTTCCTTTTTACGGATATCCGTATGAAGCCTGCGTAATTATAGCTTGTCACTTAATAAACTGTTCTCTTCACTCTCAAGATAGTCTAGTAAGGATTCCAAATGATTAAGAGCAGCACCATGTGATATTTTCTTACTAGCAGCACTGTCCACCTCTTCCTCATTCTCACTTTCTTCCCGCTCTTCTGGCTGCACCCCAACTGAANTGTTAGCATAACGGGACCAAAGAATGCAGAGCTCGGTTCACACTAGTGCGAAAATAGTGTTACAACTCATCATGTGAAACAAAAGTGAATGAATATTAAACAACATATAAGCCTCAAAAAAGCCTCAGTAGCACCGGATAATCGAGAGTTGACTGTATTTTGATTCTGTGCAATGTAGTAGTTGTACTGTTAATCAGTAATTGATTTGTATTTGCAACAAATGAACATTTGGTCAGTGACGGATGCAGAATCACATTTTGAAACTGTTGTGCAGGTCTGTTTGACATCCCAGTGTATGAATCGAGGATTCAGTCTCTCCATGTTCTTTTCATGCTCTACTCAGCTGTCAAGAGCTCTCAGTACATCAGTTCCAGACCAGAAGGGAATGCTGATACAGAAGAATAATGATCTAGTCACAAGTCTCAACCATATCTTAAGTCACACAGTTCACACAGTTTGACATGACACTGTCATGTGATGTATATGTAAATATGATTGTAATAAAGGCACTCTGTACATATTGATACATATTTAGTGATGATGTATGGGTCGAAGTACAAATATTGAGCAATGCTGAGGAGAATTGACCAAAGAAAGAGCATAGGACTCTGACAGAAGAAAGGTCTTCAACTGTGTGTGTATGTATGGATGGATGTGTCTCGTTAATGCCTGAATGGTTGGACAAATTTTATTCATATTCAGTATTCAAGAATTTATCCATTCTAGATCAGTGCCAAGCGTAAATCTGAACATTCCAACTTCAAAAACAGGGGCCCTTCAGACAGGCTCCAGAACACAAAATGATTTTCTAATAATAATTTTGATTAAATTTGATTTATGGAGACCATAACCCTAAATAGAAAAGCTTACATGGTATCTTCAGAAAAAAATAATGGTACATATACTACAGGCCCAAACATGAAATGTAACTATTCTCAAACCCAGCTTTACCAGTTAAGACAGATTTCATCACTGTTCTGAATTCAGCAACTAGTAGGGGTCTACTGAGCAATGCTCAGTTTTGTTTCCAAGGTAATGTAGTCACATTCAATCATATGAGAAAATATGTGCGTGTCTTTGCATTTGGAACTTCCAACTTTCCAGTAAGAAGTGCAACATTTAGAAACACTGAAAATATTTTGGTTTTAAGTCTGGAAAAATCATAATGATGTAAAATGTGAAGCCTGTAACTAATACTGCTTAATACATTTAAATCATTCCTGGCCAATTTCACTTCTGTCCTCCAGTGGGAAAATATGAACACCTAACAAAAATCAGTTGTGCTAAAAAAAAAAGGCACGGAGACAATGCACATACTTCCTCAATTAAACTCGACAGATCACAGCCTTATTATTTGGGTCCACTGCTTCTACAGATGATTAAAATTTAATCAAAATTAGTAATTTTTTTAGAAAATGAACATTTCAGGTTTAGGCTGCTAGAGGGCATACTGTTATCTTCCTTAAGATACCACCTATGGAGTTTTATTTGGGGAGAACATCTCCTTAAAGTACTGAAATAAAATCACTGTAGCTGTTTTTGAGAAAGCCTGTGGAGCTAGAATGTACATATTCACTCCATTGACCTATGAAAGATAAACAAAATACCAAATATGAATACAATCTTGCCCACTTTAGGCACACATAAACAGATGGCATTCCAAAATCTCCTAGTTTGTGGATGGTTGAAATGTGTAAATCCATCAAAATCGCAAGATACATTTTGTTTCTTGCTCACAGTACTTTCTCATACTATGTACATGAGAAAGTAAAAATACCAGTCACAGATTATGATTTTTAGAACTAACCAGATATATAACAGATACTCAGATAGCTTTGTCATGAGAAGAAAACTTAATTGCCCATTTCATTATCATAAGAGGTAAAAGGTAAAGTTGTTCCTGTGCTTAACTAATTAAGTACTACACCATGAAGGCATATGGGGGAGTGGAGATATAGATCCACATACTCTGACCTTGGCACTAGTTGGAGGTGAGTAGTCAGCTTTACCCCCAGTACACGAAGGATAAGAGGCTGGTTGGGCCCCAGAACCAGTCTGGATGAGATGAAGAAGAGAAAAATCTTGCCCCTAACAGGACTCAAACTTGGACCCCTTGGCTGTCCAGCCCATAGCCAGTTGCTATACCAACCATGCTAGCCGTCTCCTTTAACATAACACGAGCTCATGATAATGGAATGACATGCATATGAATGCAATGGTTAAATTAATTATGATTTTCTTCAATATTTTCATAAATGAAAAGGCTATTCCCAACCATAAATATGGCCATTTGCATCAAATGTAACAGAGTTCAAATTTAAATGGGAAATACATGATTAGAAGAAATCCCTCCCACACACAAAATTTTTGTTCTTAGTCCAGTATATGTATTACACATATTACATATTCTAAATAATATATATTGTGACATGTTGCGCAATGGAGGACAACCCCTCCCTACCCAGCAGTGACGTGGCAGATGAATCAGTGCTCTGTCCCTCCCCCCTCCACAGTGACGTAACAGGCAAACACTGCGACTATACAGAGTGTCCCAGGAGGAATGGACCAAATTTCGGGAGGGTGTTCCTTATGTTAAAGTATGCCGATATAACCCAAAACACCGATGTCCAAAGTTGAACGGTTATGGAGATAATGGCCAGAGAAGTGTCAAACTTTGACT
>NW_019718022.1:441148-487992 GCF_002891405.2 Cryptotermes secundus | reverse complement strand
CCTGGATGCAGTTCGATCTCAATGGCTTCCCTAATGATGCGATCCATATAGCGCGTCTTGGTGGCGAGGATGGAGGTATTCTGAAGCTGAATGCGGTGTCCCAGTTCGATGCTGTGTTCAGCTACGGCCGACTTGTCCGGATGTTCGAGACGGATGTGCCGCTGATGCTCCTTCAACCTCGTGTCCACGGAGCGGCCTGTCTGTCCAATATAGACTTTCCCGCACTCGCATGGGATACTGTATACAACGTCGGTTAACACCACATATACACGGTGCCAAATCCCAGAAGACTGCATTCTTCGAGTTAGTGTGTGTTAAGGAGTGGCGCCGTGAAATATGGCAGCTGCCGAAGACAGTGGGTGTGTCATACAGGGACACTAACATAGCTCCCGTACTGCAAATACGTGTAGCCTATTGAAGATAGAGTGAAGAGATTATTGCGAGTAGGGTTATAAAGTGTGAAACCCCAAAACAGTGTAAGCAGATTATTGCGAATAGGGTTATAAACTGTGAAACCCCTCAACTGTGTTATAAATAATTGTAGCCGATACTTGTAGGTTGTTAAATAAATCAATTAACAATCCGAACGGCGTCTTCAATAACAAAACACGTGACACTTGGTGTCAGAAGTGGGATCCGAACTTTTACACGCAAAAAGAACATGGGATCACAGCAGATGATGGAACTCCTGTTGAAGGAAATCAGAGCTGATCAAGAAGGAAACTCCCCAGGGAACCTTCGGATGCCAGCGGAAAGAAGTGACCGCCACCGGAATAATAATTCCACGCTGTGCAGGACACAGGCGTATGGGACAAAACACAGACAATGTGGAACAAGTAACCTGGAAGGGATCCCGTCATGCAACAGTGGCACGACATTGGAGAAATGCCTTCAAGAAGGAAACTCCCCAGGGAACCTTCGGATACCGGAGAGAGTACTTGGCGCCATGGTCTCATACCAGCAAGCGGCTGGAAGATCAGCAAGCAACACAGAAACGATCAAGAACTGGACCTTATGGAAGGGTAGGCCCCCTCCAAAGCGGAAAAAGAAACTATGGGTAGAGGATGAACCAGTAACGTAGAAGTATCGGCCTCCCGAACAAGGCTGAATGTGTGACGAATGAATGCGATACAACTGGATCTTCTGGCGAGCTGAAAGGAAACCACTCGAGACGAGCTGGTCTTAAGAGGAGAGCAGTTGTAATGGCCGGAGAACAGTACTGCAAGAACAGCCTCCAAAGCAAAGGAACGTGGGTGCACCGTTAGGCTATTCGGGACGAACAGCCTTAAGGAGGGAGCAGTGTGGACAACCCCTCCCTACCCAGCAGTGACGTGGCAACTCTGGCCACAGTGACGTGACGGATGAATCAGCGCTCCGTCCCCCCCCCCTCAGTGGTGACATAAGGCACAACGCCTCAATTGCTATGTACCCATAAACAACTTCCAACAGCGTTGCTACATAACAGGCAAACACTGCGACTATATAAAAGAGCTGCACTGCCTGCGAGGCGAGTTGAAATGTGGCTGTCACCGAGTTCAGTTGTTGCTGTAAGTTGAAAGTGTATCAGCAGCCGAAGACAGTTCTCCAATCAGCAATGAACGGGTTAAAGTGTATCAGCTGCCGAAGTGAGTTCTCCAGTCAGCAGTGAATGAGTTAGCGTGTGTTAAGGAGTGGTGCCGTGAAATATAGCAGCCGCCGAAGACAGTGGGTGTGTCATACAGGAACACTTACATAGCTCCCATACTGCGAATACGGGTAGCCTATTGAAGATAGAGTGAAGAGATTATTGCGAGTAGGGTTATAAAGTGTGAAACCCCACATCAGTGTAAGCAGATTATTGCGAATAGGGTTATAAAGTGTGAAACCCCGAAACTGTGTTATAAATAATTGTAGCAGATACTTGTAGGTTGTTAAATAAACCAATTAACAATCCGAATGGCGTCTTCAGTAACAAAACACGTTACAATATTATACACAAATAGTTAAATATGGAGATGGCATAGTATTATACTTTTCCTCCAGAGACAGAAAACATAACCAGTAAATTCAATTTAGGGAAAATGATCTATCCATAAAAACAGTAAAATTGCATACCTCTGCATATATATATTGTCTATAAAAGAAAAAGACCATCACTATAACCTTGCTAAGATTGGATGAGGTGAGAACATGAATGAAATATTCAACTTAATAGCATTTAATTAAATTATGTGCATTATTAGGACATAATTATTACACTAGTAATTTCGTAAATCACAAATTATTATATACGTTTTCCTATAGTGGGCGGTATACATTTAATTGCATTCTTCAGGAACAAGTCTGGGAAATTACAATGATAGTAAAATTATGGTAAAAATACTGAACATGTGAGATATGATCACGATATGTTGGTAATATACTGTAACGGTAGGGCACCTTTAAAAAATTCAAATCAGCACTCCATAAAAAGAAAGCCACAGTTGGCAGTCTTCATTTCTGAAAAGTAAGATCCATCAGCATGGGTTTCTCTAGTTACATTTTTCTTTTTACCACAACTTAAATGGAAACAGCACTTATCAGATCTTGTCGTGTCTGCACAATTTCCTTTGGAAAGATATCGGCTAAGAGCCAAGCAATGGTATCGAGACACTATCCATACAGAAGAAGAGATTTATATTATTTAAGTTTAGGAACTTGTCTTATGGTAAAAGTTTACATACGAGATAACAGGAATTATCAACTACAATCATGTGATAGACATGGGAATACAGATGAAACATCAGAGACATATTTGAGGGTCAGAAAACACCTAACATGAATCCAAGCACAGTTCAATCCAAAATCAGAAACAAACAAGGACATAAAGATCCTTCCTGTCACTAAGGAAACTGCAGAGCCAGCAGAAAATTACTGCGCTGGCAGACAGGATCCAAGCCAGATGGAGTATCACATGACTCAAAGAGTCATGAGAAAAAAAATATGGTCATGGGTCCTGCAGGGCCTGAAACTAAGAATGACTGCTGGCAAAGGTCAGCAGCAATTTACCCAACTGACCAAGGAAACTGCACCACTGTCACAAACCTTTAAAGCCACACTACAAACCTGGTGGTCAATGACATAACCAGAATGGCAAAAACTGCATTTTGTGTCTCTGCTCTCCCTGGCTTGATATGTAACAATATAACAAGTTCTAATGCACTGCAGATGAAATACTGGGCTGCTACCAAAAATACAATGACATGCATTCACACTGAAGTCAAATTATCAATTCAGTACTTAACTCTACTGCAAGTATCAGTCTTTGTATTGGTCTCTTGAATGTAGATATGTGCCCTGCACAGGAAATGCTGATATCTTTTGCATTTACATTAAACAGACAACATGATCATTCCACTCAATTTAGACCCCTCATCATCAGAATACAATTTAGTGCCATGCATACAGAAACTACTTACTGTAGTGTCCACAGTCAGTATTATCTCCATTGTACACTACTATCTGCTCCTCTGAAGTCCATGTATTATTGTAACTATCAGCACCTTGCCAGCTCTAACTTAATACATGAATTATAAAATGTTTGGACTCTCAACACTGGATCCCTTTTGTGATCCATTTATTTGAAGGTATGATAAACATCAGATAAAATTTTGATTCATTTAGTTTTAAATTACCACATTCAGTGTGATATTGGGCTATTACATGATTTCCAAAATATCAGCCAGCTTCCAACTGAAAGGATTAATAATACTTAGAGTAACTCCACTGTTAATTACACTGTATTAACAAAATTACATACCACACCATAAAGGAACAAATTAACTGTGAAGCACTGTAGTTAACCTTCAGCCATTTTTAAGATCTTGTTTATACAAAGACAAAACAACTCTGTCCAGTGTGACTATCCAAGTTCTACCACTCAAAATCTTAGCACCCTTACATGTTTCGATCCTTACGGATCATCTTCAGAGGGAACATCAACACTTATTTGGAAACCACTATCACAACAGGTGTTCTGAGTGCAAAACTATATACACACACAATGCCTGGAATACACATACACAAAATCCAATTCCTTCACAATCATAGCAGCTTTCCTGGTATTAAAGATTTTAAATTTTCTAAAACTTTGTTGTTCAAGTTAAAATTTATAAACCAAGTAGATTCGTGTCACTTATCCTATTGGCCCCCTTTAAGAAGGACAATAGGAGAAGTGACACGAATCTACTTTGTTTATAAATTTTAACTTTAATAACAAAGTTTTAGAGACTTTAAAAACTTTAATATCAGGAAAGCTGCTGTGATTGTGAAAGAATTGGATTTTGTGTATATTGTGTATTCCAGCCATTGTGTGTGTATGTAGTTTGGCACTCAGAACACCTGTTGTGATAGTGGTTTCCAAATAAGTGTTGATGTTCCCTCTGAAGATGATCCATAAGGATGGAAACATGTAAGGGTGCTAAGTTTTCAAGTGGTAGAACTTAGATAGGCACACTGGACGGAGTTGTTTTGTCTTTGTAATTGCTGTGTGACGGACCAGAATGAAACAAATCAAATTCTTGTTTAGAGGTTACAATTTTTAACATCTACAGGCAAACTCATGATTCATATTTGTCTGGAATATTATCTTCCAAATGTCAAAATGAGCTCAACAGAGGCCTGAAATGTTAACATACAGTCCTCATTAACTATTTGCTCTATTATCTGATATGTAGAATGAATCATAATATTAAAGTAAGTTCTAACACATATAGTTTCATATGTATCACTAACAAAGCTTGGTGCTCCATCCCTAATGAACTCAAGGACATATGAGTTAGACCAATGCTTAAGAGCCCCTTCTCAACTATCAGGACTGCACTCTTTTACATAACTCACATTCTGTTACACAGTGTGCTGATTATGGCCAATGCTAATGTCAGTTTAATTATTTTAGCTTCTTCCAATAGACTGTTTCATAATTTCTGTAACTCACTGAAGGCAGATAACAAAAGCTTTAAAAATGTTTTTCTGAAAGAGTTAAGGTTGTGTAAGAATCACCAGCCCATTACTTAAATCTAAGAAAGTAAGGATCAAACCATTGCAATATGTATAAAAATCACTTCATTAGAATGGACTTCCTCTTCTGTTACTTCACTATTAAATTATGTACAATCAGTTGTTTTCATGTATTGTATTGAGTAATACAGTTGCATGAACATTTCTTCAGGCTGCTGACAAAAATCATACTGAACACATAACTGTACTTCAGACAACAAAAATTAGTATTACCATTATATTTCTAATGTCAACTATTATAAAAAGAACCTTAATATTTTGTTCTTAAAGAGTAACCTGTTATTTGACAGTAGTTATTAATGAGTGAAATAAATGGGTTAAGGTGTCCTGAAACAATTCACAATTAGTTGTAACTGTGATATGTTACAAAAATATAATTTATTATTTGCTTAAGGAAATTGTATTATTAAATGTTGTAAAATAGCCTAATGATTCAGAATAAATGTGTTTTAAATTTCAAACAAACCATGACAGGTGATTAAGACCAAGTTTATTGACTTCACAATTACTGTTACCATTTTGGATTCCACAAGTTATTCATTTGAATGTAGAGGTCATGAACAATTGATTTACTGGTAATCTAACTAGCTAACATTGGTAGTAGAACCCAAATGTTCATCATTGTTAATATCAGAACCCACCACTTGACATGATCCTCAGTCAGATCCATCCATCCCTGTATCTTCCTAAAAGCCATTTTACTGTTATGCACCTATCTCTTTCTGAGTCTTTCAAGTTGAAATTTTTCAAGAGTCCTCTCCACCTTCCCATGGGGCATGGGGTAGCGTGGTTGGTTTAGGCACTATTCTACAAGCCGGAAGGGTCACGGGTTCGATTCCCGATGAGGTCACTGGATTTTTCAATTGACCTAATCCTTCCAGCCACTCTATGGTCCAGAAGTCGACTCAGCCTCTAACAGAAATGAGTACCAGGAATCTTCCTGGGGCTAAAGGGTGGCCAGCGTGTAAGGCTGACAACCTCACCACCCTCTATGAGCTGACTGTCAAGAATATGTGGGAGCCATGACATCTCACAACCCTCTGGGCCTCCATGGCCTGTTACGGGGATAACTTTACCTTTTTACCTTTTACCTCTCCCCATTTGCTCAAATTTTGTGCATATTCCTTGCCTCCCTCATCCTAGCCACATACCCAGCTGATCATAGATTCCAGCATGACATGTTCTCAGTTTACAGATGGCAGGCTGTTTTTGGATAATGAGAATAACTGAATATACTGAATAAAGAGCTGTCCTCCAGGTTGGAGACTGGCCATAGTGCCAGCAGCCCTTTATCATAAACTGTTCTGTGTTATGGAAATTTATATAGTAAATATTATCAATCCAGATGCATTGAATACTTCACAACTGACAAACATTTTCAACCAAGCATCATCATTCTTGCTCCATTTATGAGCATCACAGGGTAGATAAACGATCATCTGGCTGCCATCAGAGTGCCACCTTATTTCTGATCAACATGTTATGCAGCAGAATGCAACAAACAGAAAGATGAGAAGACATTTAACACGAGGAACAGCACACAGATAAAGTGAAGACATACTCTAAAGCATTAGTGGAACACTAAAATATGCTGTAAATATATGTGGAAGAACTTTACAGTCCCTGTACAGAGTTAAAATTGAAAGAGATGTTACATTAATTCTATGTCAAAATGAATGGGAACTATGAGAACCATAGCAACTCTATAAATAACTTATCACATGGTTCTCAGCTGCTATCAAATCTTAAAAATTATTTTCTTATGTTTACTGTCAGTATAACTACCAATATGGCAAATACCTAATGTTAATCTCAGCAGTCACTCAGTAAATTCAGGATACCAACAAACTAACTTTCATCACAGATATCAGATCTCTTCCACACAAAACCAGTAATAAGAATGAGGGTGCAGCAGATTTTGTATAATATTTCTTTGGGCTGATACATGTACAAGTGTATAAAAACAAGAACATGCAAACATGCTGCAGGTAGAATAAAGCGTGATCCATTTCTGCTAACACATTTACTCTGTTGGAAAATGCATTCAGCATTTCAGGTCATATGATAAAGAAGGTGACAGCTTTCACTGCTGTTTGACTAAGGGAACCAAGTACTTAATTCCATAATGGTCCTTTAGATGCTAATGGTCGCTAATCAAGAAATTACCCATGTTTCACAGAACCCAAACATTCACTACCATGCTTGCAATAGCATGTCACTACATCTTATCCTGAGCCAGATGAATCCAATTCATATTCCAATGCCTTAGCTCTACAAGAGCCAGTATAATATCACCCTCTCATCCATATCTAGGTCACTCAAAAGGTTTCTTCCCTTCAGAATTTCCAACAAAAATTTTATACATATTTATAATCTCTCCAAAGCAAGCATCATACACATTTCATCTTGCTTTGTTTGTTAATGTTAATTATAACTGGTGAAGAGAACAAATCATGAAGCTCATCATTAACGTAGTTTTCTCCAGCCTCACACTACCTCCTCCAAAACACTCTCAGTCTATAATATATTCTAACCTTAAGATGGGAAACTAAGTTCATACCCTCTCAAAATAAGAGTTAAAACTATCATTTTTTTTTTTGCACTTTAATTCTTACATTTCTGACAAGAAGATAGAACATTCTGTACTATTGATGCACTGATATTAAGTGCTAATTTAGCAATTAGAGAATGTTAAATTTCAGTTACTACTGAAAATATTACATTATTCAAACCATTCCCTGCCCATGAACTGATTGACCTGACATTCTCTGAGTCTGGTTGGCTACCACATGCAATATATATTCATATGTCGTTAAATTTTTATGAAACAGCCTGGCAAGCATTTTGTAAACCATCGGAACGCCAAAAGGAATGCATATTTCATTATGACTGTTATTGTTGGTACAGGTTAGTACTGTCATTGCCATCATCAAAAATAACTGCTAAGTGATGTGAAGATGGATGACACAGTATAGTGAAAAGCATCAACAAGGCAACTTAAAATGGCCAAGAGTACTGTGATTAAATGGGGCATGAAAACTGTTGCATAT
The DNA here is from genome assembly GCF_002891405.2 of Cryptotermes secundus. Classification (NCBI taxonomy): domain Eukaryota; kingdom Metazoa; phylum Arthropoda; class Insecta; order Blattodea; family Kalotermitidae; genus Cryptotermes; species Cryptotermes secundus. The sequence goes on along the minus strand of NW_019718022.1, from coordinate 479,905 downwards.
TGCATTGAAAGTGGTAGCCATTGCAAGTAAGTATTTCATCTGTAGCACACAGACAGCTGCTGATCAAGAGGTAACATCAGATAACAGTAAAGAAATGAGCTGGATTTAATGAATTAGTACTTCAGAGAGATAACTGCAATCATAGCATTCCCCCTTTAAAATGTGTCCATATCATAAAATCCCATCATGTGAATCCTATTTTTTTTTTCAGTGACTCCCATGTTATAAATGGAGATACATCCCTATGGAAATAATTTTGGTCTATAGCTGTAGTAAAAACACAATGTTTTCCCAATCAGAAAAAATAGTAGGTACATTTTCCATCCAGAACACTGCTTTCACATGAAGCTGCTGGAATTTTTCTTGGCATCTTAAATAAGAAAAATACACTGCAAAATCTAAGATAGGATTCAAAGAGTAATTCTGATACTAGCCATCCCACATTTCACTCACTCATTTCTGCAGACTAGCAAATGACCAGCTACAATACCCCACTGTCACCAACACATGCACATATGTAATCTGAACTTCTTAAAAGCAATTAGTTCTTTAAAAACTACTTCTTGCTGAATTTGATGTTGGTTTGCATTTTGAGTAAAAAATATATCCCAAATTTCCATAAGAGTCAAATTCATATTCGTGTGGGTGCAATGTATCAATTTCCAATATTTGTATCTGCACTGAAGTTCTAATGAACACAACAGGGGAAATGTGTTAACATTTTGGATAACTGCATGCTATGGTGGGAATGATACATGTTTACACTACAGACTCTGCACCATGGTACACAGGATTGGCAGACCACATTCTTCAAACATGTTAAAATTCAGCAAAAGGAAAACCAAATAACATTTAATTGTGAGGTTTCAGGTTCTCAAAGTGGTATTAACATTATAATCTTCCAGGGTCTTTCCAGGTAGTGTTTCTCATTGGTTCACTCATAGCACTGGTCCCAACCATCCCTTCCCTATATTATGTACAAAGTTTCCTGTTTTGCTCATTTATTCTACCCTGAATAGGGAGGCAGTAGGTTCCTATATGCTGGTAACTATCTACCAAACTACAGGGAGTCACATGCCAGATGATCATAGTCTCATCCTATTATCTAAATGTTTTCATGCCAAGTTTTTTCATTTTCAGTCATCAGTATCACCTGCATGGATTGGGCCTTTTGGTCCATTCAAAATCCAAGGTTTCAGTTCCAACCACTGTTTTTTATGTGTATATTTACATGATAATATATGAATTTTTCAGTCATAAGATAGCACAAACAGCACATGATATCGACAAACATGAAAGATATCAGAGCAGGTTGGTGTTAGAAATGAGATATCTTATTTGCAGTATAGAAACAGTAAAATGAAAACATGAATGATCACAAATGCTTACAAGGAAACAATACTGTTATATGAATAGGGCATATTTCTTCTACATATAAACTGATGGACAGGTTAGGTAATAGTATTAAATATCTAAAGAAAATGGAAATGGAATCTATCATGTACACTACACATTATCTAAAACTGCTAATCTTTATATATCTTCTTTCAAATTTATCTTTCTCAAAATCATGTCAGTAGAGGAAAATGCATACGAATATTTTGCCAACAGCTTCACAAAGGATCAGAAATATCAGCCGAGACATGCTTAATTATTGTTCTGTCTCAACAGAAAACCTCTTGCATCCAGATATACAGCTAGTAGCCACATTGGAAAGCCCAAAAACATCCTGTAGTGGTGAACGTTTAACCTTTTACAGGTCGTCTTGGTCCCATGGTCACTTATATGGGTACCAAGCCATGTAACATGCCATTTAGAAAAGAATGCGAGGAGGTCTTAAATACAATGTTAAATAGATATTAACCCAAATCTACAGATTATAATGTCCGTTGTCACACTTATTGTATGAACACACTGATTACAGAGAGTATTACAGGATCAAGATTCAGTTAATTTGAAGTGTAGCAAAGGGATAAAAAATGAACAGGAAAATGTATTGCAACTTCCCATTCTGTATGATAGTGTGTACTATAGTACAGTAAAACCTCACTAATTCTGAATTTGCAATAATTTGGACAACTGTTTCTTTTGTGTGTCTGTGCATTACGAGGAGGATGAGGTGGGCAGGTCATGTAGCATGAATGGGGAAGACCAGGAATGCGTATAGGATATTGGTAGGAAAGCCAGAAGGAAAGAGACCACATGGAAGACCAAGACGTAGGTGGGTGGACAATATTAGAATGGATCTTAGAGAGATAGGATGGGATGGTATAGATTGGATAGATCTGGCTCAGGATAGGGACCAGTGGAGGGCTCTTGTGAACACAGTGATGAACCTTTGGGTTCCATAAAATGCTGGGGAATTCTTGAGTAGCTGAAGAATTGGCAACTCCTCCAGAAGGGCTCAGCTCCATGAGTGAGTGAGTAAGTAAGTAAGTAAGTAGTGTGCATTACGAAGATTTTCGTGGAGCAGTTGTGGCTGACCTGAGTAGAGTTCCTGATTGGCTTAATAAGGATGATGAGGCCTTCAGATACCAAACTCTCACCAAAGAAAAAATTGCACAAGCTGAAGAGAACGATTCAAATGAAGAGATGAGAAGAAAATAGAATCGACTTGAAAGAATTCTGACAATGGTGTATGCTGCACAGAACTATAAGGTTTATTTTGGACTCTATCCATCGTCTGGTATATATAACACAACTGAGACTGATTGAGACTAGCTCTTTCTAACGGGCCCAACTGAGTAGGTCTATCTTGCTCCATACACCTGAGGATGGATAGATCCAGTCTCCAAAACGTGTGGTTTTTTGTCTTATATATACCAGACGATGGATAGAGTCCAAAATAAACCTTACTGTTCTGTAAAGAAAAAAGAAACGTGTATAAAGTTCAGATTTTTCGGACGCCATCATCAATTTTGTAGGCTCTAACCCATAATACAACAAATTTTACCTAATGCTGAGGAAAGTGAAGCACGATGTAGTAAAAGAACAGCATAAAACATGAACACAAACCAAAATAAGTTCATTTTTGAACATGGTCTCCATAATACTAAGTATGTAGGCTACCTAAAATGTTTTTAAAACTGATGTCAGAACTTACACTTTCACATTTTATGACAAGTAACTTTATTTTATGAAATGCAATCTAAGTTTCAAAATAGTTGTATTGCCTAAAAAAAATATGTGAAGTCCATTTTATAAGTTCCCTGAACATATTTTCAGTAGCACTTCCTTATTACAGACTTTCCCTGATTTGGACAAGGGTTTGCTACAAATTAGTCCTGAATTAGTGAGGTCTCACTGTATTCATTTTCCACTACACAATGATTATTAACTATACAGATGTTAAAATTATTTGGTGAACAGTGGCATGTTTCAACAATTGACCTAATCCTTCCAGCAAAACTATAGCCCTGTGGTCGACTCAGCCTCTAACAGAAATGAGTACCAGGAATATTCCTGCAATATTCTTGGGAGTAAAGGGTGGCCGGCATGTAAGGCTGACAACCTTGCCCCCATCTATGAGCTGATTGTCTCAACATCTCACAACCCTGTGGGCCGCCACAGCCTGTCACAGGGATACCTTTACTTTTGTTTTTTGTATAATTAATAATTCTTCTGTAAACAGAAAAGAAATACTATGTTACAAGAGACAGGAAATAGATACGCACCTTGCTGAACCAAACGTCCATCCCCACATACCATGGTAACAAGCCAGTATTGCAAACACTGGGGAAAAATATGAAATTTCAAGCCACCTGCATCTCTTGTGTGACCAAACAATATATACACAACAAATGATAACTAATGACTAGGAAAACAAAATCCATCCAGAAAAAGTAAATCTAAAAATTACACAGTTACTAATTTACATAGTCACATGTCAAAATGTATACAGTAAACTCTGTATTCACATCATTCTTCATATATTATGTAAAAATGAGGTCATAATTTAATCACTAAAATATTTTGTTATTTCTATAAAAGGATGGCAGTAGAAATAAATAAACTATTTAAAAAATAGAAAATGTAATGATGAAACAAATTATTTATACAATTATTTTCATGGTATGCTTTGTACTTGTGACAATAATTATTGTAAATGCTGCATAATCATTACCGTATTTTGTGCAGTATTGAGCTCCGTCACTTATTCTTACATTAAAGTGGTTAACGTGACATACTAATACTTATTAGAAACCTAAGTCCAAACTATTACTATTGCCAGTCTGATCAGGGCGAGAAAACTCGAAGGCTTCTCAGCAAAGTGGCGAGAACACTAGCAAGACCCTCGGCTCTCTGGAGCAGCACGCCTTCCTGTACATCCAAGTCCAATGCACAGGCAAGTGTCTCCCTGAATACACAGGCAACATCCCGTACTTTGAGCACCAAGTTGCGCGTCTGGAGTGGCGCTGTTGTATGAGCCGTCATGTCAGCAGCAAGGTCTGTTAACCTGTGAAGGAGCTGGAGGCAACTAGCAAGGTTGCTAGACAACTCTTGCCTTGTAGCAGTGTCCGTTGCACTCTTCACAAGCATCTTGGAAGCAGTGACTAGTTGTCGTGCTTCATTTGTCAGGGCTTCCTTTGCCACCTGGAAACAAGTTTCATCCATTTGTGCACCTCCTCCAGCTGCCTGAGCTCTAGAACACTGTGCCACGACCTGGTCAAGGCGCTCCAGGAGACCCACCATGGTTGCATCTGACCTGGAACACAGCATCTCTCTACCATGCTGTGATGTTGATGAGCTGTCAGAAAATATGTGACCATTCCTCAACAATGTGTTGCTAGACCCTGATTTACTGGGACTGTTTCCATCAACTAACCCTTTCAGACTTGGACTGTGCTGAGCACTCCTCCTAAAAACATCCTGAAAAAAATAATCAAAATTGAATATATATGGAAACACTTTCACAAATCTAATGTTTCTTGTTTATTACAAATATTGTTTTTGGACATTATCCATCGTCTTATCTTTATCTAAAAACCGTCCTGTTTTTTTTTTTTCGAAACACAACGATTCAGAGACTGGATTCTGTTTCCGTCTTCAGGTAAAACCTACTCAGTTGAGCCTGATTGATAGAGCTAGCCCCTATCTCCAGATATAGATTTTATCTGAAGAGGGAGACAGAATCCAGCCTCTGAAACACTGTGTTCTAAAAACTAAATAGGACATAAAGACAAGATGATGGATAATGTCCAGAAACATAATATTCATACTAATGTACCATTGCCACAAACTTTTAGATCCAACACGGTGTGTCCAAAATCTGTTAGGACTCATTTTTTTTTTCCCCCCCCCTGCAATACCATCTGTTGGCGAGTTGTGGTGTAAAAGATTCTTGAAGTTTCAGATGTGGCTGTCTATAATTTCAAAGCGCAAGCATCACTGCATCATGCGTTCTGACCTTGAATGTAACAGTACTGTTCTGACGCTTGTCGGAAAATGGCGGTTGAACAGAGAGCCAATATCAAATTTTGTTTGAAGATAGGCAAAACAGCTGGAGAATGGTGAAAAGTGTGTACAGTAATGATTGAGTCGCTCGAACATATTTTGATGGTATGCTGTATTTCGTGATGGCAGGGAGGACACTGAAGACGCTACACGTGCATCAAAGCCGAGAACAAGTCGCACTGAAGAAAATGTGAAAAATATGACCGAAATCCTTGCATCAGACAGATGTGTTTCTGCAAGACTCATCAAGGAGCTCTTGGGAATACCAAAAATTACTATGCATCAAATTTCAACCGAAGAAGGTCTGTGCACGGTTTGTACCGCATGCACTATCAGGCAATGAAAAACATGCCAGAGTGGAACGGAACACTGCAAATACATGTTACGGTCGGCCCAAAGAGATACAAAATTTACAAAATCGATTGTTACTGGTGGCAAGACATGGTGTTTTCAATATGAGCCTCTCACAAAGCGGCAGACTGCAGCGTGGTTGAGCCCAAAGAAAGTGCACATGCAAAAGAGTCGAGTAAAGACACTGTTAACCGTTTTATTCAATTCCAAAGGAATCATTCACAAGGAATTTCTGCCAGAAGGTCAAACAGTGAATTTTGACTGTTATCTCAGAGTCCTCAAACGTTTGTGGGCGAGAATTCTTCGAATGCGACCTGAATATCGAGAGCAAGGTTCCTGGTCGCTCCTCGATGACAATGCCCCACCCCACAAATCAAAGATCTAGCACGATTTTTTGGCCAGAAAAGGGATCACAGTCCTTGATCATCCTCTGTATTCACCAGATTTGGCTCCAGCAGATTTCTGGTTGTTCCCAATAGTTAAGTTGGCGGTGAAAGGAGACCGTCATGACACCATCCAGGACATCCAAAGGGAATGTACTGCATTTTTAAATGTGATTCCACAAAATGAGTACAGTGACTGTTTTCAAAAACTATTCAATCAATTCCAGGAGACTATTTTGAATAAGAAGAGTGCAGTCTGGAAAATAATTCACATCTTGTATTTTTAAAGAACACAGTCCTAACAGAACATGGACACTGACGGTACCGGTTGTCGGTTGTTCATAGGTTGTTTCTACAGATCAAGGTTTGTCCAGTGATTGAGACTAGCTCTTTCTAAGGGGCCCAACTGAGTAGGTTAAACCTTCCTTATACACCTGAAGACGGAGACAGATCCAGTCTCCGAAACGTTGTGTTTTTTTGTCTTTTTTTACATACCGGACGATGGGTGAAGTCCAAAATAAGCCAAAAGAAGATGGACACACTGTGTATCTCTTGTTTATACTGTTCATATAGTAATAGCATTTAAGTATTTGATTCGTTTTTGGTTATGCTTTCTTTTATCCTATTAGTTGTTCTGGTTCAAAAATACCCCTATATATTAATTAAAATACACAGAAATTAAATATTAGATATTAAAATTAAGTACAATACTTCAAAATGATTTGCTGCTATTGTGCCAGTTCAATCTAGTTCACACTTTCATGCCTTATTACTCCAAGAATCATTTTCATTATACCTTTCATAACAACTTGTAAGAATCTCTTTACAGATAGGGTCTGTTAGTCCTACAACTAATAGTTAAACTTGAGGACCACTCCCTGTTTGCTTCCTTATCTTCAAATTCACCATATTCAAATCTGCGCTCCACATACTGACACTGTTTCTTCCATCCACAGCTTGAAGATGCACCATATCACAGTGACAAAGGGCTCATTTAATATAAACCAATAATGGTTCGTTCTTTACCTTGGAGAATAAAACTCATATATGTCACAACAAACACCTAAGATTGTCCCTCACTGTGCATGAAAGTCAGATTAAGTGGTGAGAGAAAATTATGTCCACTTTAAGGAAACTTTCTTTTGCTAAAAGGGACAATATTTTCATTGGTTCATATTGCACAATGCCAAAATTCATGCAGCATTGCAACTGTTGACATCAGTGTCAGTTCACTTTAACAAATAAGATGGTTGGAACATTCAAGAACCATGAAAATGCTTGTATTTCAAGAAAATTCAGTAGATTCAAATGTAAAGGAAGATGAGATGAACAGCATCCATGGATGAAACTGAATCATATTTCTAACAATTTCATGTCTTACATTATAATTAAAAAATATCAGTTACACTTTGTGATGTTTTGCTTCACTTAAGGTTAATTGTCTGTTCTTTTACCTGAAACGAAAAGTCTAAGTGGTCGGACAATAAAGTTCGTGAACTCATCACGGTAAAAGTGATACACAGGGAGGGTGTTCCAGCACAGTTATTTGTTTACTAGCTAAAAACTCCTTCACAGACAGTGCCATGTGAGTAGGTGCATTGTCATGGTGCAAGGTCCATGAGCTGCTGGCAAAAAGTCTTGGTAGTTTCCATGTAACTTTTTCATGCAGCCTTTTCAGTACTTCCATATAGTAAACTTGGTGTGCCCATGTCATCAAACCACACTGAGGTTTCCATCTATTTCTGCCACTGCTAAAACACAGTGGCAAGTTCGCAAACTTTATTGTCAAACCTCTTATTATCCAGCTGCAGATGAATCTTTGACCCAAAAAACAAATGACATACATCTTACCTGAGATGGGACAGGCGGTAGAGGCGGTTTCTTCTGTGACAACCAAGAATGAGAGTGAATAGAGTCACTTCTTGGTGGCAGTAATGGAGGTGGTGAATCCTGGTGACCCCCAGATGAAGAATTGCTCTGATGATGTACAGATGCAGCTTGGAGGTGTTCAGCGCACTTTGGTGGTCGTGCAGGTGGTTTCAAACTTTCTGAACCATTTCTAGGTGGTGGCTGAATTTCCTCTGCTGAACTCTTCTCAGGACTGTCCCGGTATTTTCCACAGCATGAAAATGTTCCACCTTTCCTATTTACAGTTGGGTATTCAATGACTCTAGACGAACATTGGGTGTTACTAGTTTTCTTGTCATGGTTTTCCACAGTGTTCCCATGCATATTATCCAGTTCGCCCTAAAATGGATTATATATTAAGTATAAAACAAATAATTTCACTCCTCTACATCAAGTTTTGCCACGAACCACTGGCTGGATGGGTTCACGTATTAAATAAAGAATACTATAAATACCAAGAAATAATTCTGTATCCATAAACTCTACAAACCACACAGTTGAGAAAACTTCATTCTTATACAAAAAGAATGAATTAATCATAATTTAAATTCTTTATCTACAACTACAACAATGGGTAATTATTTCAACTCACAGAAATTAGAATACGAAATGCTACACAGCCTGAAAACAATTAAAATAGTAGAAAACAGAATGACCAAAATATACATGAATGCAACTACTTCTGTGCTAAAAACAACCTTCATTTAAATTTTCATTCTGAAAATTTGATGGGTACGGGAGTCACAATTATTATTTACTTCATTCTATACTGTTTATATTTAAGACTCCCTTCTGCTTTTCCTTCACCTCACAGTCTGGCTGGCTGGTTTGGTAGCGGAACAAGTCACCAGTGAAGTCAACTTACTGTGTCCCAGAACATAATATTTAAATTGTTCATGCACCACTTTTATGCTTACATGTTTTCATTGACTGTTGGTACTGGAGCCCTGAACATGCATTGGGCCAATTCCTTTCCCTCTCTTAATGATTCCAAAGAGTATGGTGGTAATACAAGCGTGAGATTCGCAGACCTCACAGTGGTGACTACAAAGAATACCGTTACTCAGCAAGTTGCCTCAATCAGTAATGCTTCTGGCTTGAATTCAAGTGGTGCTCAGTTTGAATCTTAGCCTGAATATCAACCATCCTGAACGAAATTTCCAGTGGGTTTCCTCAGTCCCGCCAGGAAAATACCAGGATAAGACTCTGATTAGGTCACAACCACTTCCTTCCTAATCCCTTATAATTCATTATTTACCAGTAATCCTACTATTCAGTACTATACAATATGAGTTAGTGACAGCATCATCAAATAAATTACAAACTACAAAGAACTGCTTCCATCTTCAGGGTTTAAGATGGAGGCAGTACATCACTCAAAAAAAGGTGACAAACTCCCACCAGATGACAAAGCATCACATCAGAGGTGATAGTGCTCTTAGTGATACAAATGTTCACATCTGAGTGGGAAATGTTTAAAACTCACAGTCATCATCATTAGAAGACAAGCAAATAAAGGAAATCATTATTAGCCCTGTGTGTTACACGTCATATGGCTGTGTTCAACATTACTTACAGAGCTGACAAGAGTCAGCAGTGTTACATTCTGTGCACTGTGTAGATTAACCTGTCAGCGGTTTGGATGTAGTACCTATTCAAGATACAAGCATAAGTGTCCCTTCTATAGGATTTCTATTGAACTGTATGAACCAATATTTTATAAAGGGTTCTGCGGATGGTGTATAACACTCAGAATTAGTGAGTTTTAGAATACCGGATGATGGACAAGTGCTGAAAACCCAGTAATTCTGAGTATATGAACAAGCTTTCAGGTATAAATAAAAAAATATTTGAATAACTCAATTTTTTACACTAGTGGCAATTACAGTGGAAACAATACAAAATTTTCTTTGGTGAACACACACAGAGAGTTGATAGCAATCTTCTTGAATACTCTGTTGTTAATTCTATAAAATTTGTAGTGTACAGGAGTGAAAATTCTGTAAAATACTACAATAGTCAGAAAGTAAAATATGCTGTAAGCTTACATTTATAGCATCACTGCCACTAGCCGGAGGAGGTGGAATGATAAATGAAGAAATCTCCTCTGGCGTTAGCTCTACAGATGGTGGGGCTCGCTCAGTGGGTGGTGGGACAGTTACTGTTGCTAAAAATGCTTCAAAATCGAGATTCAGATCCAAACCTGGTATCACCAATGAACTGGGTTCATCACCAGTTGGAGTCTTGTTCAATTCCAAACCAAGCAATTCATCTGAAACATAGAAACACATCAATGTCACTGATAATTATAATGATCAATTATGTTCTTAAATTATACTCCACTGTTAATATCAGCTGTTGAATCTCTTCCTCCACAAACTCTGATATTCATGACAGTTATTGGATATAACCTAAGGAACCCATTCATACAAAACTTTCATTGCTATCACATTACATGTAACTTGGTGTCCTACCACAAGTACAACATCAAATCTCAGATTTCACCATGTTGTTTACTGTTAACAACATTAAATAAATTTTAAAAATATTAAATATGAAATTGAAAGTATATGAGTATGAAATTTAGAGCAAAATTTAAGTTTACAAAAGATAAGGCATAGAATTTTGCATACTGAATACCAAAGAGCTCTGTGATTTATGTAGTTCACCTAGCATTATTATGGCAGCCAACTCAAGATGGACTGACAAGTAGTTTAAGTGGAAGAAACAAAAGATGAAAGAACACAAACTGCAGTTCATTCCTTTTCCATGTATCCATGTACAGGTACAACCCAGGATATGGAAATAGTGTGGAAACCTCTGGAAAGTACATGCTTGGAAGAATATATGAGTGATAAGAGGATAATTTAAACAGAACTTAGAGAATTTGTTGTGACAAAGAAAAAAGTGGACTGAAGTGGCCAAGGATTTGAGCCACTGGAGAACTCTGGTATTAGCATTTGTAAACCTTCAGATTCTGCTACCACGGGGTTGGTTAGTAGTTACTTATGAGACTTTGTTTACAATTACTATTTACCTAGCAGTGGGTCTTGCTCAAGGTCCAGCATGCAACAACTGCTGATGACATTCCTATGATTGATCAGCTGTTCTGTTGTAACCTGCAACTCTGTCTCCAATGGTGAATGGTCAGCAAAGGGAGTTGGAGGAAGACTCAGATGTGGAGGCAAGGCATACAGACCATCCTATGGTAATAGGAAACAAACAAGTCCTGAGACATGCAAGTTCTGGTAACAAGATAAATTCACATAAAAAGTGACATTTTTAGTTAAATTTTCATTACTTACATAAATCCCTATTGTCCAGAGAAACAGGCCATTTTAAATTATCTATACGGTTTGTTTAGGAATTACACTCCACTATTATCTTGGGGACTGAAGAGTTCCAGATGGCAAACCTTCATTGCAAATTCAACTTAATTTCTTCAGAGCAGCAGAAACACAGCTCTTGCAAAGAATCTACTAAGAAGTGGTATATAAGTTACCTTTTTAAAGACATTTCAGCAAATACTTTATTTGCAAAAATAATCGTTTATTAAAATTGTTTAAATTGTTTATAAACCAACAATCATGAACAGAGATACAATAAAGTCTACCTACATGCTTTTTAAAGGGACATCTGCTGGAGAGTTACCAAAGATAATTTTATGATATGTGAAAAAAAAAACATATTTTTGAAAATTAACCTTTTCAGTACTGGAGAAGTAAAATGTATCAGACATAGGCTGTGTGTTAAGAATGATTCATCTATCAGCATTTGAACATTAAATCAATATTTCATCCTTGAACATAAGTATGTTGTTTATTTTTCCTTTGAAACTCAGTCTGTATCTAAGGCAATCATTTCTTACATTGAGATATCCCCATTCCTTCTTCCTTTTGTCTTCCTCTCTTCCTTCCGAGCCTCTCAGAACATAAACATCTATGTTCAAGAAACAGTTCAATCCATGACAATGTCTCTGAAGCAAGCACAACATTCATCAGAATATGATCATGGACTTATATCTTGTTAACACTATTTCATAAAGGACAAACTTCAACTATGTCCTTGTATGGTGTACAAGGATGTTCTTTGTTACCTCACTCAATGTGCTATGAAAACCTGAACCCATTTCCAATACAGACTGTGGCCACTTCTCCACGGATGCTCACCTCATCTGGTGTGATTGGTGGTGGGATCAATGTAAGATCAATTATATCTGGGTCCAAGTACAGAGTCCCTTCTGCAAAATCATATGGAAGTGAACTGTCCTCTTGCAACTTCTTCAGCAGGTCCTGCAACATAAGTGTGTTTGAAACTTGATTAAACATTATGTATCAACTGCAGGAGTCAAGATACGAGGACAATCATGAATGGCAAGTCTTCAGGAATTTGAAGTCTGTTTGTGGTCACGATCTGCTGTAGTTCCTGCGGCGAACTATGCAAAACCATGAAAGCTTCATTCAGGATAGTCTTCAGCAGTGACTGAAGCCCAGTAATTCCTAAATGCAAGACAAGCGCCTTCCTGCTTAGCTAAATCTGCTAAGTATTTATATACCGTTGCAGGAGCCGAGTGTTATGGAACTGCAAAGCCTGGTCTCCATCGTCTCTTATACTGTCTGAAATGTTCATAAAATTGATCAGATGAAGAGGAAGACCAAGGTCATCCATTAACATTTTAAAGCCTTCCCAACATGTGATGTGCCTGTGAAAGGTGGTAGGTGGCAGAGATAGTGAAGTGTTTTTCATGAACTATCTTCATTGGCTGCATCCTGTTGTGTGTTCCACACATATATAGGAATTAGGTTAACCATCAACACAACAAATATACTCATTTTTAATGTTTTACAATTCGACTTTTTATTCCTGTTACATGTTTCAGTTGTACAAGACCATCATCAAGCAGTTATATATAGGATCCATATCGGTAGTTCAATAACTATACGTATTCCTATATATAACTGTCTGATGATGATATTGTATGACCGAAACATGTAACAGGAATAAAAAGTCGAATTGTAAAACATTAAAAGAGAGTATATTTGTTGTGCTGACTGTTAACCTAATTCCTATATAAGTGTTTTTCAGTTTTCAGTTTAATCCACTGCAGTGTGGTGCAATGCAGTGCAGTTGAGTGAAGTACAATGACCACTGGTGTTTCTGGGAAGTAACAAATCAACATACAACGGATCTCAAGAGCATAAGTGGGTATGGACATCTGGACAGGAATTGCTCTACATACTGGCAATTGTTATAAAAAACAGTTTTAAAATTAAAACAGTGTCATAAATTGCCTTCAAAATTACTGGCTGACTCATGAAGAACATGTTATAATCAACAACATGCAACTATTTTCACGTAGTTACACATTCTTCCAGAAAACAGCCATAGTGAACCTTATTCAGTGAAGCTAATCTTACTGACTCATACTGCATTTGAACAAAAGCTTCCCCATAACAAATATTTTAATCAAACGGCTCACTACAAATCTAATGTATAACTTCACCTGTAACTGTATCAGTGAAGCTAAAAATAATTTTCTTCTATATTGTTGCCTTCATTTCCAGCACTAGACCTAATTAATCAGTTGTGGGTACCACGTATTAAAAACGACAGTCTTTCCTTTTTTTTTTCTACAAATTTCATTCCTCTGGGCTGATATTAAAAACTTTTTAAGAGGAAGTATTACATAGAATCACTCAACATGTTTTCTCCTATTTATTTTACAGTATTATACAAAATTTGTTATTCTGTCATTTCAATAATTTATTTTAATATTTAATAAGTGCCATCCATACTTGATAAACAGAAACCATTTCCCAGCAGAAGAGATAAAGATCAAGAACCCAAAGTAGCGTACCTTACTATCCATCACACAGAACACATTTCTGCTCATCTTCCATCTCCTTTCTTAGTTCCTCTTAAGGACTTACTACAGTAACGGAACATGAAGGCCAATATCAAAATATACCATGGAATATGATAGGTCAGTTTAATGCAATTCACATTCTCACACACTACGGTGAACCCCCCATTTCAGGCTTTTCTGAGGGATAGTGAATTTGAGCACTAAATTGGAAAAAGAGAGAATTTATCACCAACATTATCACCTTGGAATCACTGACATAAGACATTAAATAAGAGAAAACCTTAATCTGACCAGCATTAAATAGGGGTTCCACTGTATTTCCTTTATGATTCATTCTCATATTATCCTCCCATTTCTTGTTTCAGCTTCCAAGTGATCACTTTGCAATACATTTCCTCATCACAATTCTTTCTGCATTTCTACTCATATACCATAACATCCTCGACCTTAGTCCCAATAGCAGTATGTGCACTATGAAGACTACGACGAAGCTTTCTACATTATGATCATGGTCTTCTATGACTTGTACTTTTCCACCTTCCCAATCTCCCAATGTATGGGATGTGTACCTGGATATTACGATCACTGGGACGGAACCCAACTGGCAGCAGGCTGTCAGGACTGTGCAGTCCGAAGCTGGAACCACTGGCATTCAGGACTGAACTGCTACTGTGTTCTTTACCTATAACAGCCAGTACAAATTGATGGACAGTGTTTCTCAAGTGTGATCATTAGATGTGTTTATCCATATAAAAATATCAAAAGTAACAAGGTATTATCAACTTTCATTTTTTATGTAAAAGGTAAAGTTGTCCCTCTGCTCAACTAATTAAGCAACTATAACACGAAGACGAATGGAGAAGTGGATGTATAGATCCATGTGTTCTAGACATCGGCAATAGTTGGAGATGAGTGGTCAATTTCACGCCCAGGCCACTTTACCTCCAAAACCCACTGGACAGGAGGCTCGGTGGGCCCCATAATCAGTCTGAATGATGTGGAGGGGAGAAGAATCTTACTCCTGCCAGGACTTGAACTCCGACCCCTCAGCCATCCAGTCCATAACCAGTCACTATACTGACTGCACTAGTAGAGTTTCCTTTTAAGTCAGTTATATAACTACTCTGTCAATATTGAGGCTGTACAGTTTCAACGACAGGGCAATTAATGAACATGAAACAGCTGGTAGAATCACAATCTGTCAGCTGTTACCTGACCAGATGTTTTTAGAATGTATGACATATTTATGTACGCAGAGGGGAAAAGGGTGTAAGTACCATTCAAAATAACATGTTGTATCCTCTCCTTAATATCAATCTAACATGCATTACCTGCCATTGGTCGGTGAGATGGACTATTTGTAGGAGTGCTCAAGGAATCTGTGTCACTCTCAGAGGGCTCATTATCGCCAAGATCTATGCCCCGGACAACATCATTAACAGCTTCACTTATCAGCTTTTGTCCCTGCAAGTATAAATAAAAATATACACAGTGGTCCATATGTATGGACAGTGTAAGATCCACTACATATAAGCAGTACAACGTTCACTTCAAGTAGGCTGCTAGCTTGGTTTGGGATGGAATGACTTTTCACCTGGTCCTGTACTTTCACTTGTCCCTTTGCTTGGGAAAAGTGTCATCAAACTAATACTCACATATGCAGCAGAAGTATGAACAAACATTTCAAGAACAAGAGAACTTTGGAAGAAATTAATTTGGAAATGTTAGCCCATGGTTTCTCAGACTATGAATAATGACCTCCAGGGGGTCAAAACATTCTGTACATGAGGAAGTGACTTCTCAAGAATTATTTAAAATACAGTAGTATCCATACACAGTTCTGGTAATTCTGTAAGACTTAATACAGATGCTTTCAGTGAATATACTTGCAGCCGGCAAATGTTTCACAAATATTTTTGCAATTGTGCAGGAATATTTTATAAATAGTTTACTTTAGGTGCAAGGCAGCAGGAAAGCTATTTAGGTTCCAGCTTTCACTGAACATCCCAAGATGAACCTGCAAAAATATGCAAAACTGCACTATTCAATGACTGGCAGAGATGGAGGTGGGGGGTCACATAAATTTGCATATTATTTTTGGGGATCACACTATCACAAAATCTGAAAACCCCTGCTTTAACTCTGTATGTTCCATACATTTGGTCATAAATGTCTTAACAGGTCCAAACGTTATTTTAATTTCAAACCTATTGGGCTGAGTCTGACAGAGTATTATCTTTAATATAGCACTCTATGAGCAGATGGCTATGGTCAGTTTAAATTTTAAAATTTTAGACTGTTGGCATTACTGAATGGGTGCAAACATTTTACCAATATAATTTCTATGAACTAGGATAGAGTTCAGAGGGCCACAGACAGTCAAGGAAGGTAAGACAGTAAAATGATGATCCACATGAGAAGACACCAGATACAAAGAAGTCTCACCTGGGTAAGCAGCAGCAATGAGTCACTATGCTTGAGCTGACCGGGTGCATCTGAGTCAAGGGACGATATATGGGAGCCCTCGGAGTCACTCTCCTCCTTGCCGAGCTGCTGGTGATGCTGCTGGTGCTGTTGTTGCTGCTGTGTTAGATACTGCTCAGAGTTTTGCACCAACTCTTGCATTTCTGCAACCCTCCGCAACACCTGCAGTGTACATTGTATGCCTGTACATTCAACATGTTTTGCACTATCTTCTTTCTTTTTTTTCACTGCCTCTGCAGCCCCCTTGGGCCCTGGCCTCTGATTTTCAGCTTCATGATCATTTTACGGACAGTAGGATTCCTTGGACAAGTGATCAACTCATCATAAGGCCTCTACCTAAACACAGGGCAACACAAATACAGAATAAATGCAAACATACACACCAAACATCCATGCCTCATGTGGGATTCAAACCCACAGTTCTGGCTTCTGAGCAAACAAAGACAGTACATGTCTTAGACGCTCAGCTACCATGACCAGCATGTCTGGCACTATCCTTTTATATTTGAAACCACTGATGCATTAGATTATGACAAAATGCTGGCTACTAAACAAAAGGCAGGAACTCTGTTGAACAAATACATTTTTGTATCAGACGTGTGTAAGTGAGTAGCTGGAAAAAGGGTGCAATATGAAATACAAAAAAAAAAGTATAAAAAGACAATGTGCAGAGGATAAATAATAAAGTGTTGTGATAGAGATAAACAGGAAAAAAAATATAACCATCCCTGTAAAAGGCCCTGGAGTCTCATAGGGTTGTGAGATGTTGAGGCTCCTACATTTTCTATAGAATCAGCTCATAGATGGTAGTGAGGTTGTCAGCCTCACATGCTGGCCGCCCTTTTTGTTAGAGGCTGAGTAGACTCCAGGGCCATAGTAAAACAGTAAGGATTAGGTTACTACAAAATCCAATGACCTCATCAGGAATCAAGCCCATGACCTTCCAGCTTGTAGTACAGTGCCTCAGCCAACTACACTACCACGTAACAAAGGAAAAATAGAGATTGAAAAGCAATTGATTCACATTGCACTAAGTGCAATGTGAAGGCCAAAAACATGATGGCGAAAAGGAATCCATAAAGTGATGAAAGAGAAAAATTTGAAATATGAAGGCTAGAATAACTGACAAGAATGGAGTATATAAACAAGGCACCTAACAAACTGGAGGCAGAAAGACGATGAGGAGGAAGGGATGATGAAGACAAAACAGAGAAATGAAGAAGATAGGGGAAAAAATAGATGAAGATGGTAATTAATAAGACGAAAAAGCAGAAGAAGAAAACAAAAGATAATGATGAAGGAAAGTAAGAAGAATAAGGAAGGAAGAGAATAAAGAGTGGAGGGGAACAAGTGTTCTTCAAATCCTTCAACGCAGAAAATGAAAGTTACAGGATCAATGTTTCATGCACCTGACAATTAAGTTCATTCAGTGTTTAATACTTTAAATATTACATGTGCCTGAAAGGTACAAACCTCTTCATTCCTGGCTTCAACATATGCCAAGTCACTTTCAAGGATCTCCATTGAAACAACACTCTGAAGATCGAAAGCAGT
Organism: Cryptotermes secundus; assembly: GCF_002891405.2. Taxonomy (NCBI): domain Eukaryota; kingdom Metazoa; phylum Arthropoda; class Insecta; order Blattodea; family Kalotermitidae; genus Cryptotermes; species Cryptotermes secundus. The sequence continues at coordinate 461,905 of NW_019718022.1, read as the reverse complement.
ATTGCTGAGATCCAGAAGTTTCTGGGCAACTGCTGCACGTCTGTTATCATCCAGATACCCATTGCGGTCCCTTGCTTTGGCACTCCCATTCAGCAGTCCAGACCTGCAATTAAGCACACAATAATACTGCAATTGCTGGGAAGAGATAAACGGGAAAACTGATCTCTAGTTTTTTTATTTATTTATTTACATTTATACATTCCGTTGATCCTTATGGTACAGCTGACCAGTGGATATGGATTTTGTCCCAAGCTAATAGATTAAAATACACAAAATACAAAAACTACATACATACTTTTGTCATTAAGACAGTTAAAAGATTTATATTAATGTACAATGCATAAAATGATCAAAATTATAAAACAATAATTGATACAAAATACTTAGGTAATGATATGAAATTAACATATCAGGGGTACAATTACCAATTTTAATTACATACATGGTTAAAATATTCCTCTAAGGAATAAAAAGAATTTGAAAGAAAAAATCTTTTTAGCCTCAATTTAAATAGTTTCACATCATTACTCATACTCTTGATTCTGGATGGCAGGTGGTTATAAGCCTTAATACCAAAATAATATGGTCCTTTCTGAAAGATTGTTAGGCGTGATGTGGGAAGGTGCAAATTTGTGGTACGTCTAGTATTGAGATTGTGGGTCTCATAGTTTGAACTGTATAGGGCTCTATTATTTACAACAAACAGAATTATAGAGTATATATACTGTGAGTACATTGGTAATATTTTTAGGTTTTTGAATAGTTCCCTATATGAGTCTCTAGTTCTTACATTCATAATAGTTCTAATGATCCGCTTTTGCATTCTGAAAACAGTTCCCTGGCAAGCGGAGAATTAAGGACATTTCCTAACTGCAGTCAATTTACCCCCTTAAACACCTGTGCCAAAGATGTGTCCCACTTGCCTGACTCTACTTCTGCCTCTTGTTCCTCAGTAAAACACACACAATCTATCTTCTGGGATATAGTGCTGTGTTGCCCATTAAAGTTAACTAACAACACCTTTCAGGAAAATGTCACCTCTATCTTCAGGGTTGAAAAGTATTTAAAGTATGAAGAAACCAGCATGAAGCAGGCAGCTTCAAGGCCATGGTTCCATGGATGGATGCCATACTGCGAAACTGCACCCTCTTTGGGGCTGCAGTTCCGGGGATTCTACTAGGTCAGCAGAGCTTTGCTTGCTGTCTGCTTCATGCCAGCTTGCTCTTCAACCCTGAAGACAGAGACATGATCCTCTGAGATACTGGTCTACTTTCACTGGACTACACGTGACAGCCTAGACATTAAAACTCTTCATAGCCACCGTTGTCAGAACCTCAAATCCCACATACTCTGGGACCCAGAATTTTATAAAAGCATGGCATCTGTGTTGCATCTCTGAAATAACTTCTCTGAGAGTTAATATATTAGATGAAAAGTTAATATTTTAATAACAAGTCACATTGCAAATAAAAGGTACATAACTTACATGGTGTTCATGTTGTTGTCCACACCAAAAGGAGGTCTACTGTTGGCATCCAGTGGCGCTGACTTGTTATGAGGAGTAGGGAAATGACCATTTGATTTTACCTGCAGACAAATAACATTACCATAATTTATTACACATGAAAACAGACAGTATTAACATAACTGCTTTAGGACAAATGAACGGACTGGTAGTGCCCATTGTTGTGTCTTGTGTTTCATAGTGCTTAAGCAGTGTACATTTAGCTATAGGAGCAACAAAACTGAATACATGCCACAATGTTCTCCACTTTCAGCAAATAAGACATATACAGTGTAGTTCTAAAGGTTACTGCACTCAGTAATGAAGACTAGATTTAATGGGCTCTATTCGGCCACTATTTCCTCTTCCTCGTGTTTTACAAGATGGAGAGAAATCCAGCCTCTGAAACGTTATAATGTCCATTACAGATAATGGACAATGTATAGGGAACATCCTCACACCAAGTCACACGTGATCAGTGTAACATATTATAAGATAAACGGATACCTGTCACTGTGACACTGTGACCTGCAATATACCCACAAATCAATAGAACTCACATGTATTGGCTGATATGGGGGAGGCACTGAGAATGTAGTGTAGTGCTTGCCAGCAGCTTGGCCAGTGTAGCTCCACCTGGCAGGCAAAACCTGATGCTGTGAGTGATACGGTGGTGCTGAAACATCATGATCACATAACCTGTACTCCTAATAAACTGAACATTTAACAGATTCAATACAATATACTGTTTCTTAATTGTTACATGTAACTACTATATGCTACTGCTTTCCGTCTTTAAGATGGTCAGTGACACAAGACATACTGTTTTGAACTCTGTACCAAGTTTGAATTAAGATGACCCAAAAAGAAATTTACAAAGCATTTATAAATAAAACTGTTCATACATCCCTAATTTGTGTACAAAAGATCTGATATTCCCTTTTGTCATTCTGGCTCAGCAATGTGCAAGAAACTCTATTACATAAAATCAATACAAAGTCCGTCAAGTGTAACAATGTTTTTTAGGTCACTTCTTTCTCACTCTTGCCTTACATGTTTCGGTTTTAGTAAAACCATCTTCAGAGGCACATGGTACTAACAAGAAAACACTGGCGTTGTTTAACTGTACACAGTATATATGCTGCGTGGGCACTGCTACAAATGTCAAAGTGTAAAAGCACAACAAATGGGTATCTTACACATAGTATAATGGAAGCTACACAAGGAAAATTACGAAACTATTCAAAAATACGAACGTAAGAATAGCTTTTAAAGTAAATCATACATTAGGTAAAATACTAAACCATAAACAAAGCACAAATCCCTTTGAACAAAGCGGCATATACAAATTGACTTGCCAGGAGTGCCAACAAGTGTATATAGGTCAAACAGGCAGAAAATTAGTAACACGCTATAATGAACATATAAGAAGTATAAGATTCAATAAAAATGACTCCGCCTATGCTCAACATATTTTAAATAGACAACATCAATATGGCCCAATTTCGCAAATCATGGAATTGATTGAAGTAGCAAAGAAAGGCAAATTAATGAATATTAAGGAAGAATACCAAATTTACCGCCACTACAAGGATAACAAATTAATAGATGAGCAGAAACAGGCAAAGGAGATCAATAACCAGAACAGCATGTTCGACCTTATCACTACTTGTATAAACACACCCCCGACCACGTCATAACACACAAGGCTTTAAATAACACTGGCGTAGAACTCTCACCGCAGTACACAACACACAACGCACAGGAATAATCCAACTACAAGGTAAGCAAGGATCAAATACAACACTAAACAAAATAAATTCAATATATATAAATATATAAAACCTAATGTAATACAATGTCTTTGCAGCCAATACAACCTCAAGACATCTCCCAACATCGGGATAAATTAAGAAGCAGCCTAACATTTTTATATTTTACTTCAAAAGTCTTAAACTTTTAAATATTTTTTAAATATTTTAATAGTGATGTTTTAACGCGAGGGCAACTTCGGATTGAATGCGAAGGTTGAACGTGCATTCTGTACGTGCATTCAGTACTCCAAGCTAGTGTTGTGCTTTTACACATCGACATTTGTAGCAGTGCCCACACAGCATATATACTGTGTACAGTTAAACAACGCCAGTGTTTTCTTGTTAGTACCATGTGCCTCTGAAGATGGTTTTACTAAAACCGAAACATGTAAGGCAAGAGTGAGAAAGAAGTGACCTAAAAAACATTGTTACACTTGACGGACTTTGTATTGATTTTATGTATAATAGTGTAACGGACCAAAATGAAACAATTCAAAAAACTCTATTATAGTTTCTGCTTTCATACCTCCTTACTTGTGGAGAAGAGTGTGGAAACAAAGAGGGAAATAAACTGAACAACTACTGCAATGCACCTTGAAAAAATGGGGAGCTACAGATATAAATTCTGTTGCTCACAATTATATAGTCTAAGCTAGTCATATTGTTGTTAAATAAACCAAACTACTGCTGACTGAATAGGGGCAAAAATCAATGTTTCCTTATATTTTCATAAACATACATATATACCAGGAGCCTGGATAGTGTAGTCAGTATAGCGAGTGGCTACGGACTGGACATCTGAGGAGTCTAAGTTCGAGTCCTGGTACAATCAAGAATTCCCTCTTCTCCACACTGTCCAGAGCAGCTCTGAGGTCCATCCAACCTCCTACCCCATGGGTACCAGGAACTCTTTCCCAAGGGAGTAAAGCATCCAGGGCATGAAGCTGACCACTCACCACCAGTATGTGCCGAAATCAAGAAAATGTGGGTTTATACATCCACTTCCCTACACGCCTTCATGGCTTAGTGCTTAATTAGTTAAACAAAGGGACAACTTTAACTTTACCTTAAATATATAACATATCAAATGGAAGTTACAGATCTGAATGAAGCCTATACTTCACATCAACACACAACACAATGAAGGAAGTCGTGATCTAAGGGCTGACATGGCCCACCCCTTTAGTCTACGTACATCATGCTATAATGTTTGTATTATGTGTTATTGGTTCAAAAAATGGTAAAGTTTGATATGGGCTTCATTTAGAGGTTATATGGGACTCGTAATATATCTATTACTTTTCAGTTAAACAAGTAAATTGCCACATGGATATAACTTCAGCAATGTGCGCTCGATATAAGTACTTCACAATGGAACAAACTGAAATTCTCAATCATGGTGCTAAAATAAGAAAGCTGTGAACGAAATTAAAGCAAGTAGAAGCATACCTGCATCATCTATCCAAGACAGGTCGCGGTCTTGCTCCACAGGAAGTGTCTTGCCAGTCAGAAGCCTATAGTACCCTTGCAGCACCAACACAAACTCTTCAGCATCTCGATCCTCCATGCTAAGCACCATCTCCTGAATATCACAAGATAAAAAGGACCATGACATGTGACTTAGGCTGGTACAGAGCGGCCTCCATAGTCTAGGGGTAACGTTCCCACCTCATGACTCAAGGTACGTGGGTTCAAACCCGGCAGAGGTCGTGGAATTTTTAAGGGCGGAAAAATTCAGGGAACAAGTCCTCCGGGAGGGACTTTAAGCCGTGGGTCCCATGTCGTAGATTTACGGCGCGTAAAAGATCCTCATGTCTCTAGGAGACCTCTGAGCAAAATTAGGCAACAATTTCCCGCCCAAGTAGTTTCCAATGCCTCTGGTAGATGGGGGAAATATCAGGTACCAACGGCCAACCTCGTTGGCTGAACGGGGCTGATAGCACGCACCAGTACCAGTAGGGTATGGTGACAGTAGAAATTAAAGGGGGACGCACAATGGATCAATAACTGGTCTAAGTGCATGGGGAAACCCACCACCTCTAATAATAATAATAATAATAATAGGCTGGTACAGATACTGAGAAACAGGAACCTACAGATATTTAAGAATGAAATATATATACAGTAAACCCTCGCTATAATGTACTAACAGAGGGGACAAAGTGCACCATTATCACCAACGTCCACTATAACCAAGTGAAGGGGTATTCACAGAAGTACACCACAGGATACATAGCCAAGTCATGCAATAAAGAAAGAAACATATAATGTGATTACTTTTTTTTAATTTGGATTCTTTTTTAATTTAAATATTTTTATAACCATAAAACCTTCTTAGTACCTCAGCATCTCTGATAACTCACAACTGTACGAGGGGGTACCCAAAAGAAACCGAACTTTTTTTTTAAACTTACTTATTCAAATTTTAAGCACAAACCTTCAATCCCCTTCAAAGTACTCTCCACTTACACTAATACACTTGTCTGGTCTTTTATTCCATTTTTCAAAACATCTAAATTCATCTTTTGAGATGCTTGACAGCGCCTCCATCGATTTTTCCTTTCATGTCTCTTTCCATTCGAGGAAACAAAAAAAAAAAGTCGCACGGGGCAAAGTCAGGTGAGTATGGAGGGTGAGGAACATAGGTCATACCATTTTTGGTCAAGAACTGTCGTACAGACATGGCTGTGTGAGCAGGGGCATTGTCACGATGGAAAAACCAGTCACCCGACTGCCACAAATCTGGCCACTGAGCTCCAAGTCACTCCTGACAGCTCCACAATTTCTTCAATGGTCCGTCGTCGATCTTCCTTGATGATTTTACGAATTTTTTCAACATTTTCATGTTTTCGGGCCATGGAAAGACGACCAGAACGAGGTTTGTCATCAATTGACATTTCACCATTTTTGAAATGGGAAAACCACTCAAACACTTGAGTTTTCCCCATAGCATCGTCCTTGTACGCCGTTTTTAACATTTGAAGAGTTTCTGTTCCACTTTTCCCGAGCAAAAAGCAGAATTTCACTGCCGCACGCTGTTCACGAAAATCAGCCATTGCAAAAACGACAATCACACAAAACAGTTGTCACTATAAACTCTGCCGAAACTAGTCCTTACCTTCTGAAGCAACGGTAGTCGGCTTATCGCCTCAGGAATGTTAGCTCTATGGGCTCATAGTGGCAAAACGCGGTACTACAAAAGCTCTGCCCACAAAAAAATTAGTTCGGTTTCTTTTGGGTACCCCATCGTACATAGCACAATATAAAACAAAGTTGGCATAGGCACAGAACATCATTTTTATTTAAATTATACAAAAAAAATGAATTATTTTAATTTCACTCGCCAGTTTATTCGAAAACCAAACAACCTGCCAGATTTTGCCCATTATGTCTGGGTTTAATGTATACAAAAAGTAGTAATTTAAGAATTTGTTTTAGCCAACTGAGAACTTTCTTAATTCTTTTTAGGCCGTGCCATAGCTCAAGCGGTTAGTTGCTGGCTTTAGACCGTGGCAGCCCGGGTTCAGTCCCGGGTCTGGTCAAGTGGGATTTGTGGTGGACAAAGTGGCACTGGGGCAGGTTTTCTCCGAGTACTTCAGTTTCCCCTGCCAATCTTCGTTCCACCAACTGCTCCACAATCACCCTCACCTATCATCTGGGGCTGGTACAATAGGCCAGAAGTGGCCGCAGTACAAGGGACTACAAGGGACCCCACTAGCAATAAATAAAAAATAAAAAATAATTCTTTTTAAGCACGTTACTTCATTATTATTCTGTAAGCAGCAAACTTGCATCTTACTTTCAGTGTTCACAGATCTGTTGCCCACGTTCTAATATTTCTTAAATATCATGCATACAAAGGGCAGTCAGAAAGTAAGTTTACAACACACACATCACAACCAAAGGACCTACATTTATTAGGGGTACTGTATCAATATGGCAGCTTAGCAATTCCCATTTTTCCAGCATTGAAGCAACATCTTTGAGGCCACAGCTCCAAAATGAAGGTAAAGCGAAAACAGTGAAATGATGGCTAAGCATAAAGGACACAACCTTATGCCAACAGGGATAAGAATAATTCATCCCATGTTATGATTAGTGCTGCAAATTGCACAGGCTATGTCCTGAAGTAGCTGGCTGACAGTAGAATTACCTTCATTTCTCATGTTAGGGATTGAAATTAAGGACCTCAAACTGCATGCCTTCTAAACTTATTCCCTGATTGACCCTCATAAATTGATAATGAGACAGTGATTTAATGTAGTGTGTACTTTCCTAGCCCATCTAATACACTTTGGTATCCAGTTTGACTTCACACCTAATCTGCTGAGAGCATATTTTTATTGTGTACATTCTGTAACACTGTCAGTAGCTGAGACTACACAGCATCAAATGACAGGATGATAAGTGAATAATAAATTGGAAAGGTCATGCAAGGGAACAGTCATAGCCTAATTTGAGGTGCCGTCCCATTTGTTTGGAGGGACTGAGAAAACCATGATAATCCCAGTCAGGATAGCTGTCTCCAGGCCAGCCTGTATCTCCCAGAAATAACGCGAAATGCTAAACACTCCACTGGCTAGTCAGTAACATTATTTCTTGATGGTCACATAGCACCCCACAACCTGAACAGTATTAGTAGTACTGCTAATCCAGTCACTCTTAGGGACAAGTTCTGTATAATCCTTGGCTAGAGAGAAGACCAGTTTACGGAAGTAGTCCATCTCCTCAACCAGTAATTCCACCTTTTTCTCAAAGGCAGCTGACATATAGGGATTTTCTGTTGCATCTTAAAACACCTCAGTAACACACTTTTGCAGTCCCAGTATCTGTGGTGTACCTTTGTAGCAGCGAAATAATATTTTTTTTCTTTGAGTACCTGATTTTTTCAGAAATAATCCTGGCTCCAGTGTATTTTCATGTAACCCAAAACCTGAAATCCAATAGGCTCAATAAACCAAGAAAATACCAATCCATTCACAATTACTGTTAGGTAGATCAGAGGAGAAATTTGTCATCTTCAATACCTTTTCATCCGAAGTTGGAAGGTGTATTCGAACACACCGCGATAGCTCATCCTCCTGTGTTACTGTGACTAGACTCGTCTGTTCAATGTCTGCCAGCGGAACAGGCTGCAATTATATAACAACCATGAATCAACTCTAGTCTTAGAATAAATAAAAGAACACCATCAAGTGAATCCAGTCTTCAATTAATAAATATGAAGACCAATATGTTTCAGCCTCAAATGGTAATCTTCTGGGGCATCCAATGTTAATAGATAATTTTACATAATTTAAATGGGCCATATAAAATAAGTACCATAACATTTAAAACTAATATTATGCAGGAAACAGTGATACATAGAATTAAAGGATTTTGTAACTTGTCTGATGCAATTCGGAGGGTTGTGTCATATGAAATAGTACAATATATGTCTCGGGGCATCCCTGGGATGGTTTGAGTGTGCAGACATACTCTGACTACATTCATCACCAATAGTGATATCTATAAAATTATAACTCTTAGTGTGTTTGTTACATTAGCTTAATCATTCTGTATGTACCAGGCCACTACAGGCCACTTCAACTCTACACACTTCAATTTTCATGGCTTTATTAATAGAATATGGCAGCCACAAAAACTTCTGATGCATCTGTGATACTAGTAAAATATGACATGCACCCAAAAACTTTGTGTGGTAACAAATATGATACTCTTGTTAAGGTATTCTATTGTATATGTAAACTAGAACATAATGGAAACGTGAAATTTATATTGTAACGTGTCGCGAATCCAGAAGAGTCACTTCTATGGAAATGCTAGAATAGACCGTTGCATAGGAAACAACAATTGCTCTATTGTAGTTCTAACAGGAGTCTCCATGGTTATAACAAAGGGTTCGTTGCATAGCAGTGACCAAGGTTATATAGCGGGGTTGAATGCATTCGACAGTCAGTCTTGGAATAGCCAGCTAAGAAGTCAGTCGTGATCAAGCCATCTTAGAAGAAAGTCCTAGAATAACCGCCAGAAAAGAGAGTCCAGTGTCGGCCGGAATATTGTAAGCAGTAATTTTAACACTGCAAGTGCAAATGTTTGTAAAGTGTGTGTAAGGCGAGCGAACAGAATAAATTCGCTATACCAAACAACGGCATGAAGTTATTTGTCGTGTTATACACCCAAAACGTGACAATATTTACCTTTTGGTCTGATGACAATAAGTAATGAATCACTGGAACTTTGTATGTGAAATTAAACTTCTTCACCCTGAATATGGAGGTAACTATCTTCCTGCAAAATGTTGCGGAGTTCTACCAAACTACCCAGCACTTAAACCCGAAAGATCATACTTCCCATGAAGACAGCTCATAAACAGATGCAAATGTTGTGAAAAATAATGTTTACTTGTCAACATTACAAACATGGTGTTAATACAGAGACCTGAGATTGTATCTAACAAATTTAACACTTCTGGGATTTGTACCTGTGAAAACTGCGCATNCAGATTTCTTAAACTTTTTCTTCAACCCTGAAGATGGGGGCGATACGTTCCTCCGAAACGTCGGTTAACACCACATATACACGGTGCCAAATCCCAGAAGACTGCTTTCTTCATATCAATACTTGTTTATTTACATTTTATTTAACACTGCTGTCACAGTACCTCAGACTATATCATACTGTGACAGTCCAAACCTTTTACAGCTCTTCAAGGGACGCTATGGTCCTCTTTAGCCATTTCAGTAGAGTGACTGATTTATTGGGGAGACCGATTCATTAGCACGTTATGACTTGCTTTTCACATCTGGACAGAAACAACTGCCTTGTTTTGTTACCTGCAGCTTGCGTGACCGGAAAAGGGATGAGGCCACCACAGGGGGCAGGTCTGTAGTTTGCCGAAGATGTAAATTTTGTTTTGCTGATAGTGTAGCTGTTATAAAAGTGTCTTCAGAAGGGTGTAATTGGACCCTAAACTAAGAAATAACCGCTTTCACATGTGGGGTACCGGGTTCTATATCTTTGGATCTCTTTATTATCAAAGTTCGTTATGTGGCTGTCTAGTGCTGACTGCATGATGGATGTGGCCAGTTAAAATCAGCCACTAGGAAACTATTCTTGTCTGGGAGAGAGGCCATCGATTCAAATCCTATACAGGGGATGAAGCGATGCTCCCACAGGATAGAGTTTTCAGAAGTACTTGGGTTTTGAATTCATCGGAGGCAGACGTCATTGGGCTGCACTCTTCCAAGTTTATCTAAATTTATCAGTCTTTATTTGGTTTATTAATCTTTGATAGTAATAAAAGGGCACATTACTCCATACTTGCTAATGAAGTTATAGTATTTTGCTTCTGAATAAACAATTTGTGGAGAGCAGAAATAGTGTCGTTGATTTCTAACAGTGGACTGGCTTTAAATGTGCAGCTTCCCCATTGCCTCAGTTATTACCGTAACACAATCCTGATAAGAGTCAAGTGATTTACCGAAGCCGGCAATTAAATACAAAGACAGAAAGGGGGACGGTTACAATACTCACCACAGAAATGGATTATTAAACAGTACAATTATTAATTTACAATCCCTTGTAGCCTCACCTAATACACTAAAAGTTAATTACAGAAAAGTAAGTGTCATAAGATCTTCCCAGATCATCTCATTAATATACAGACTTAGAATTTATTATCTTAGTGCTACAGTTTAGTTACTCTCAGCAAGAAAAATATTTCTGTGATGATATGAACATTCGGACCTACCACACTATTACGTAGTCCCGTAATCTGGCTGATACCGAACTTAGGGCTGACTAATATAACCCTCTCCATGTTGCTATCCTGTAAAAGACAAAGAGTAACACCAGTTACATAACCATGTGTGTGTTTGTAAGATAATTTTGAATTATACATATACATATGTTCCAATTATCTGTGTTTCCTCCTTCCTCAGCCCTGATGGTCCATGGCAAGACTCTAGAAGTACAACTTAAATTTAACAGCAACATAATAAAAACCCACTATCACATAGTCTCACAGTATGCTTCATATAAATATTTTTATACACACCATCAATCTCCACCAACTCACCCGGTCAGATTGGGTGAATGTATTTCGGAGTCCTGAGCCAGGACATGTGGTAACACATAACGTAGTTGGTTGAGGCACTATGCTACAAGCTGGAAGGTTGAGGGTTCGATTTCCAATGAGGTCATTAGATGTTTCAATTGTCCTAATCCTTCCAGCTGCATTATGGCCACTGGGGTCATCTTAGCCTCTAACAGAAATGAGTACCAGGAATCTTTCTGGGGGTAAAGTGCGGCTGGTGTGTAAGGCTAACAATCTCACCACAATCTGTGAGCTGACTGTCTAGAAAATGTGAAAGTCTCGATATCTCAAAACCATATGGGTGTCCATGGCCATTACAGGGATAGCCTTACTTTTCACCTTACCATTTAATATTTCTTTGTGCACCAGAGAGTTTCAGTATTAACTAAATCATTTAACTGAAGACGTTCAAGAAGTTGGTCAAGAAATTCCCTGTCTTATATCAAACTTGGAAGCTCACAAAAGACTGCCACTGGGGTTTATCCTGAACCAAATAAAATGCCACAGTCTGCAGCCCACAAAACATTTCATAACATTAGATTTTTAAAGTGAGGGTTTTCTAGTCATCCTGTCCAACACCCAAGCTAGAGGACCACCTTCTGCTGACTGTCTGTGACTACCTATTTAGTACTTTTACTATTCTCCATATGGTCTTAGCAATAAACTGAGAAAAATCTTAAACAGACAAATATGACACAAGGACCACAGAAACTGGCCATAAAATAAGTATAAACCTCAATTCAAGAAACATTAAATGAGGATCTCACTGTATTGTCATTTTTAAAATCTGAATGAAACTGGAAGACAAACCCTGATATTAGTGCTGAAGCATTTGGCCCCGTAACTCGGAAGCTCACTGATGATGTTCAGGTAGTACAACTTGGCCTGCAGGCTTGTCAGACTCTTCTGTCCAGCAGGGGACAAACTGTGGTTCAACTTCAAGAAATGACCGATTAGCTTCCGCAATTCCTTCCTCTTCATTGTGCTCATTAGTGAGACTGGCACAAACCGCTCCAAGCCAAATTCTTGCCTATGAAACATGAATATCTTATTAGAAAAAAGAATATTCTGAATTAATCTTAAATGAGAGAATAAATAAACTTTATTCTGTACTCACTCAATGGCTTTCACTGTTACTTTGCTTGTCATATTGTTGGATATGGCATGCTGGTGTATATGCAGGGCTGCTAACCTTAGTGCAATGTCATACTTTAGTTCTGGGGCATACCGTTCCTGTACCACATCATTGCAGCACTGAAAATGGCAAGACATATCATACCATTACTCCATTACAATACCAACATTTACTGCAGAGTTTCTTGGTCTTACGTGGCACACTGTTCCTGTATCATGTTGCTGCAATGCTGAATATGATAAACATCAAGATGCATAGTCATCATTACACTAATGGCTATAAGTTTGTTTTCAATCTCTTCCTTGTGGTTATGCATCCAAATATAACTGCATACATCACAGCCATGGGCAGAGACAGTCATCTGCACCATCCCTCCACCAGTTTATGGAGAAACAAAATTGAAAAAGAAGGAAATATACCAAATACCAAAAATTAAAAACATCCATTTTAAACATGGAGTCATCTATAGATTTCAGGGGAATTCCTAAAATTATACTTAAACAACTTAAAAGAACTCTCTAAGCAACTACTCTGATGACTCCATAGGAAATAATCCTGGCAGTGCCCATGATTACAGCATACTATGTCATGAATCACTATAAAGTTAAGTGTATGTATGTCTGCACTATGGGTATGTTCATATTATTCTTGTAATTCTTTGCGATTTTGATGTAGGTAACACTGTAAACTCCCAGTTATCGGTATCCAGGCAACCAGAATTCTCATCCAACTGGCAAAATTTCAAAGAACATTTACCTACCCAACATCCTCTATCATGCAGGTGCCATTACAGTAAAAGCTAGTTCAATTTGTTATTATGTTACTGTATATGTGCTAGTTTTTCCCACGTAACTAACAGATTTATCTAACTGGCAAAGTCCAATCGCTACACATGCCAGGTAACTGGAAGTTTACTGTATGTTGAACTTAACAAACAAGTAGCATTTTAGGAACATGTAATAAATGCCAAGAATGAAACAACAAAGACAGTACAATTAAAACCATTACAATGTGAAGTATTTTATCCAACATACATAATAAATACAAACAATTCTGAGGCTGTAACATAACTAATACAATGGAGCAGATGATACGGCAGAACAGGGTTGAAATCTCATTACTACTAATTACAGTTTATAAACAGTGTTAAATATGGAGAAATTCATTTAAGTTCAGGACTTGCCCTGCAGAACAATAAGCTGCAGTATAAAAGCGAATAACTTGTTAAATAAGATGTCCTATCAACTTGAGAGGTTATGTACTACTGGAGGGACATACCTTTTCCAGGGCACAATAGCCATGTTTCACAACACTGCAACACTGAATAAGACACTTCTGAGATACATAAAACAATTACTCCTATGTTAATGGTCACAATATCAGAGTAACTGAGTTGCAGGTTAATATAACTTGCTCACTAGAGACAGCCTATGCTGCACCAGTGAACTTCATTTTCTGGGCACTTTGATCCTTTACATCACCACAAAACTAAAAAGGGCACATGTAGATATATATCATGCCTTATTTTGCTAACAACTACAATACATAAGTAAAGTGTCTGCAGGATACAAGAACCTACCAACTCAAGAGGTTACACAGGATCAATACCAGAGGACAACATCTTAATTTCAGGTATAGTATTCTTTATTTATTTATTTATTTTATTTTCCCATAAATCAAAATACATTGATACAGGACTCATCATATCATAACACGCTGCATAAAAATCAAGACAACATTAAAATACCAAGATATTTCAATACAAAGCATCTAAACAAAATGTTTCCTTACCTGCATATAGAGATATTCAAATGCCACCAAATCCCTCTGTGCCAGGTCACATGCATCCTTTGGTACAAATGCAACTCTGAAGAGACAGCGCAGATTGTGTGACCCAGGTCTTGCAGCTATCTATAACGTAAAATTAAACATTCAAAAACTGTAATATTTGTCACTTTATGCAGCCTTTGTAGCAATATATAGTATTAGCATTAACTTCTTGAATGTAACAGACATCAGAAAACATTTACTTATTCTGGATAACATATACAAAATTAATTATCAGTTTTTATATTAAGTTTCTCAATAAGCTTCATAAAGTGTAAGATCAGATCTATGCCATGTTTTCTAAATCGTACAGATCTTTCCTGAAGTTCTCTTTAAACTATGTATCCCCGTCTCTTATTTCTGACCAGTTTTGAAAATGCTGTTTTTGGTTGGACCCAATCATTACTAACAAAATAAAGAAAAAAGTCTAGTGTAACAATTTCTGCTCCTCCTAACAAAGTTCAAAGTTCATTTTTTCTTCATATTTACAGTGCAAGTCCCTTAACAGACGCATTTCAGGAGTCATACTCATCATCATCCCATTCACAATACACTCAGGTGATACCAGGGCAGTCCTAATTGATGTGTTAGGAGAATTACCACTTTTATTAACACAAAAGTAGGGCCGCGCCATAGCTCAAGCGGTTAGTCGCTGGCTTCCCACCACGGTGGCCCGGGTTCAATCCCGGGGTCTGGTCAAGTGGGATTTGTGGTGGACAAAGTGGCGCTGGGGCAGGTTTTCTCCGAGTACTTCGGTTTCTCCTGCCAATCTTCATTCCACCAATTCCTCCACAATCACCCTCACCTATCATCTGGGGCTGGTACAGTAGGCCAGAAGTGGCCGCAGTACAAGGGACTTAGTCCCACCCCACTAGCATTAAAAAAAGTATTACTTTTTTCTGCAAGACTAATTCATGACAGATTAAAATGTGTCCTGTTAATTGCTTCATTAATGTGGTCTGACAGGTAACAGATGCTGCTCATATATATAGTGTTTTCAACCCATGGAAAGATGATACATTTAAACGCTGCCATAAATGCTAAATACTGAATGTAGACCACTGAAATGACCCAGTGGGTTTGAACAAATTTCGAAAAACACACCAGTAACAGAGTCCAAGACTCTGTTTGGCTGCAGTACCAAGAATTACCTTTAATTGTGAAGCAGTAACTTTATTATTTGCCAGTTCACTGTTGTCAAAATAAAGACTGAAGTTTGACATCACAACAAAAATGCATACCTGCCTGTGAAGGACAGTTCTGACTGACTGATATTGTCCAACACATGAAACAGTTAAGATTCTTTCAATAAAAGATATGATCACATACCAATGCAAGCCTATATAATTAAACACCAAACATTGCAGATGAGTGCATCACATTTAGGAAATCCCAAGATGAAATCTCCATCTGAAGGCCAGTTATCCAGATAGGAATTTACCTCTTAGTGCCTCCATTAAAATTTTGGTACATTATTTCAAACAACTTCCTCCTTCCACATCATTTCAAATTCATCATTCACAGATCATCCTATTATTTGATACTATATTACCTAAGGAGTTGAAAAAAATGTTAAATGAATTAATAGTCTATCTACATTTAATTCTTTCTACTACTGAGAAGTCTTTTTAAATTTTCACTCTGACTATGCACCATTCCACAAAGGTATGGAGGGTTGGAGGCCAAGATGCATGCGTTCTTAAACTCACAAGTAGAAAAACAGACGTCAGCTTAACACTCAAATCATCTGAATAAATTAAAATCTGGAAAGAGCAAACAAATTTTTATTTTCAGATCATGCCCTTGTAGATTGTGACATCATTCAGTCTTATACATGAACACCAGTTCAGTGATGAAGACCGAGGATACGTGTTCCTCCAAAACACTGGTATCCACATAGAAGATTATGTGGTATCACAACCTATAAGATAACATCTGAACACTAGCAGTGTGAAGACCTCAAATGTTATAAATTTGTATTTATGCAAGACTTGAAGCTTTCATGACAAGTGTACTATGATCTTTTCAGGTGATGAACTGGTTCAATATTGGTTTAAAAACCAATGTTCCAGAAATCTCCACCATCAGCATTGACCAATCATCAGGATGGACCCTGATGATGGTGAGTGAGTAGACATCTAGAAAGTTGGCTTTTAACTCATCACTGACACAGCAGATCACCCAAGAAGATTTTAGTACATTTTTATTAGCTTACTTTTGTTATTTTAAAAAAATACAAATACACTTACAAGATCATTTTCTTGCCTGCATATCTGTGTATCCCCTTCTATCAACTTTTGAATACCTGAACCGATCTTTATGAAACTTGGTATATATATCATGGCACCTGAACCCATCTCAGTGGTGTACTTCATAAATCTTTCCCATTAGTCTGTGCATCTGTATTTATAACCCCCCCCATCACTGCTAGTCAAAGGCTCAGTAAACATGTTACTGTGGTAATGAATGCACACAACAATAGAAGAACTGCTGGATGCATCATTTTTCTATGAGGCTTGTACTGTATGAAAGGAAAGCAGATGATCAGTTCTTCCCATAACTTCTTGTTTACTTCACCATTTCTACATCTGAATATAACTTACTTACCCTTGCAAGAGGTTCCTGAGGATCCAGTAGAGTGAGTTTGTTCCTTCTCAAACTCTTGACGTGCTCCACAACAAGCGAGAAGTGTTCCATGGCATTGATACAAAGTTTCTGCTGCAGGGACTCCACCACATCGCGGACTGTTGTGCTTGAGTCATACTTGAATGACTTGGTCTGTCCATTCTCGAGAAAAACTTTCAACACATTTGGCATAAATGGCATCGAAGAATCTCCCAGTGAAAATGTTGAGGGCTAGACGTAACAAACAAGGTACAAATTATGAAAGCTATATTGAGGCCACATGAAGAAATCCCAAGGGTGACAGGGATGATTCCCCTCTTCTGCCTACCACTGTGCAGTAGACTCCTAATTATCCAGGGAGGATGGAAAATTAACTTCCCCAGATAATTGGAAACTCTGGATAGTCAGTGTAATAATATGTAACTAATTTGTGAACTGGGAATTATAAAACAACACACACATTTATAAACATATTTTACTTAAACACTGTTGGCAGAAACACGATCATGGATTCTGAGAAACTCCTGTGCCAAGCAAAGAAAGCCTTCTTCAACTTCCAAATACATATTAAAATGACAAATAAAACTCCCTTCATTTTGTACTTGTTCCTATATTTGCCACCAGTTAATTAGGAGTGTGCTGTATTCCCCTTCAGTATTCATTAGCCTGTGTCAACAGCCCAACATACAGTCACGTGTGTGTGTTACCTCACGGTAACGGACTCTTGTCGTCCATTGTTTAGGTACCTAAATATTCTTCCATTTTACTCACAATGTTTGTTGTTAAAAATATGGATACTTTCACACTAAATTCTGATATACATAGTATCCATATCAGACAAAGTTCGGATTTACATCATTCAACTTATAAATTAACTAAAGTTTAAAAAGGTGTCTACTGTTCCGGGATAATGATATTTAATAATTTACCACAGAATCTTAAGAACATGACAAATGATGTTGATAAGTTTAAATATGCTTTAAACAAATTCTCCATGCTGGCTCCTTTTACTCATTGCGGGAATATCCAGATTGGAGAATAATGGAAAACCTTGCTTCTTACAAATAATTTGTGGGAACATCCCACATATCATGCTACTTCTACAGCGCTCACTATTCAACTCACTTTTCACCATCACGTGCACTAACCAATCAAATTGCCTCAAACGTTTGCATTTATACAGCGCTTGCTGCTAGCCCGCATCCACATCATTATGCGTACTAGCCAATCAGCGCTCAGCAAATTTTCACTCCTCCATCACGCTTTGTATAAAAAGGAGCAGCTCCAACCCAGCAGCATCAGTCTACAATCAGTCTTCAAGCAGTCTACAAACAGCACACTTCGTCGCCAGCGCTCGGTCTTCGGAGGCATCGGCACTTCGCTGCGCCAGGCACGACTGCCTCGGCTGTCCGGCGGTCACACCCGACTCACTGGGCAACTCGGCTGCCTGGACTTGCCGGCGGTCATGCCCAACTCACTGGACAACTGGCATAGCTACCGCCTCTCCACTCCTGCAACCGCACTCGGCAAGCAAACGTTTCCCAGCAACCAGGCAACTCCCGACAACTGCCGCACTGTGGCCAGTCAACTCACTCAGCTGCCGCGACAGCATTAGTCCACGCACCGCAACAAACATCCTTTTTTTACTGGCGTACATAGCGCTACTTCACCGGCTGAACATCATTAACGACAAAATACCCACAAATTTATAATCTCATTGGTGACCTGATACAGTTTTTTGCATGGTTGATGTAATCTTTTGTCTTGATTTTTATGCAGCTTTTCGTTTTGATAAGCATGATTTATATGTATTGTTTACCTGTAGAATTGCCCGTATATGTATATGTTTTGTGATACGACAAGTCCCGTATCGATGTATTTTGATTTATGGGAAAATGAAATAAAGAAAGAAGGAACGAAAGATATTTGGTCATCATCATCATCATCAGTAATCTGTCAAGCCGACAGGTCTCAGTCTCTTCCAAAACAATTCCTCCACTTAATGCGATCTAGAGCTTTCTCCTTCAAATGACAGTATCCTCTTCTGTCCCCAAGGTCATCCAGCATCTTCTTACGTCTTCTTCCTCGTCTTCTTGTCACTTCTATCCGCCCCTCTATCTTTCCTTCGATAACTTCTTTTAGAAGGCAGTTTCTGCGTAAAACATGACCAATCCAATTAGCCTTCCGTTTTCTTATTTCATGTAGGATATTCCTCTGCTCACTGACTCTAATTAACACTTCTTCATTTCTCACATAATCGGTCCAACTGATCTTCTCCATCTTTCTCCAACACCACATTTCAAAACTTTCCAGACGTTTCTGATCTACTGCCCTAAGTGTCCATGTTTCAGCCCCATACAGAGCTATGCTCCAAACGTAGCATTTCACTAGTTTCTTCCTCAAATTTAAGTCCAATTTGCTGGTAAAAAGATTCTTCTTCTTGCTAAATGCAGCTTTTGCCATGGCAATCCTGGATTTAATTTCACTAGTACACCTTCCATCATCTGTTAACAAGCTACCCAAATATTTAAAAAATTGGTCATAAGTGTGTAAATTTATAATGCATTTAATTCAGTTAATTTAGGTAATTTACATGAAACTGTACTAATTTTAAGTTTTTATAGTAATGTTCTTTTTAAATTATGTTTAATAATTATGTTTATAATAAGTTGTTTTTTTTATTTTATTATCTATGTTAATTGACTAATGTATGTGATTTTAATTGTATTATATGTATCTGTACACATCTATTCTCAAAGGGACAATTTCCACATCCTATGTTTGTTACCTGTATGGATATATGGAAAATAAAGGAAATGAATGCATGGTCATCACTATCAATATTCCTGTGAAGAGAATTGTTAGATGACCGGAAGGGTATAGGGGTATGTATGCTGGAGAATGAAGTGTAATAGTCAGAGGAATATGAGGAGGCCAATTTATGGGACTTCATTCTGTGCCCTCAGTATAATACTGAAGTAACCAAGTTTCCTTTACTTTCAGAAGAGTCACACTTTAGGAAATACTCTGAAAGCTCAACTTTGAGGGACAAACCAGATCAAGCAGGTGTGCAGATACAGTGAAGGGGAACATAAAAAGGATTATAGTTGTAAACAGAGGTCTGCACATTCTGAGTTCTTGAGGAAGAAATTGATGGAGAGGTAAACTTGGGAACCATAAAGTTAATGGAAAGTCTGTCGAGTGTAACAATTTGTAGGTCACTTTTTATTATTATTTCTGCCTTACATGTTTCGGTTTGACACAACCATCATCAGAGGCACTTGCTACAATTATGGAAACACTGTCGCTGTTTTGATGTTCACAATTATGTTTGTCGTGTGGACGTTGCTACGATATGTTGACGTGTAAAAGCACAAACATGCTAAGATAGTTGAGTACACTATCAAGTTCTCACTTTTCATCCGAACCTATTTTAATTTAAAACACTAAAATATTAAAATATTTGATATAAATGCTGAACTTCTCCTTGTTAATTCATCCCGAAGATGGGAGACGTCAGCTTGAGGTTGTATGGCTGCAAAGATATTATATTACTTAGGATTATGTATATATTATTATATATATATTGTTTAATGTTGTATTTGATTCTTGCTTACCTTATGATTTGATGTGTTCCTGTGTGCTGTGTGCTGTGTGCTGTGTACTGCAGTAGGGATACTACATCTAATGCTTTTTTGTAGCCTTGTGTGTTATGACGCGGTCAGGGGTGTGTTTATACAAGTAGTGATGAGGT
>NW_019718022.1:363589-440225 GCF_002891405.2 Cryptotermes secundus | reverse complement strand
CAGCTAACAGCACACATCAAACAGGAACACATCAAATCATAAGGTAAGCAAGAATCAAATACAACATTAAACAATATATATATATATAATAATATATACATAATCCTAAGTAATATAATATCTTTGCAGCCATACAACCTCAAGCTGACGTCTCCCATCTTCGGGATGAATTAACAAGGAGAAGTTCAGCATTTATATCAAATATTTTAATATTTTAGTGTTTTAACTTAAAATAGGTTCGGATGAAAAGTGAGAACTTGATAGTGTACTCAACTATCTTAGCATGTTTGTGCTTTTACACGTCAACATATCGTAGCAACGTCCACACGACAAACATAATTGTGAACATCAAAACAGCGACAGTGTTTCCATAATTGTAGCAAGTGCCTCTGATGATGGTTGTTTCAAACCGAAACATGTAAGGCAGAAATAATAATAAAAAGTGACCTACAAATTGTTACACTCGACGGACTTTCTATTAACTTTGTGATTGATAGTGTAACGGACCAAAATGAAACAATTCAAAATTGGGAACCATAATTTTATCACCACCCATTGAGTTGTCATACAGACATTCTAGCATTTAAATTGGAAAGCTGCATATGCTACATGTCCTGCTCATCTCATATTTCTTGATTTAACCACACCAACAACTTTATGTGAAGTAAGAACATATGTCCCATTACTTACAGGAAACAGAGGGGAGCCATTCACAACAACTCCTTCAGCAAATCGCACCCGAGATGGATTGGATTTGAGCTTCGCTTTCTTGGCTGCACTGAGCAGTGCTGACTTGCGGGCTGACTGCAACGACACACCGACATTTCATTACATTACAAATAGGACCCCCACAGATTGTGTAAATGGTGGAGGCACGCAAGGTTTCCTCCTTTCTGCCTACTGTAACATTCCCCTCCAGCCCTCCTTTGGCCAAAGCACACCAGTCCAAAGCATCTGTCACTAGTAAAACTTATCACATGGTTATTACTGCCAACATTCATGCTAAAAGAATGTAAGATGGCTAAAAGGGAGTACATGGGAAAATGCTGGTGGAGGAACTGTAGCAGCTCAAGGAAAATGTGAAGAGAGTTGACCCATGGGACTTCTTTCAGCAGCCTCAGAATAAATGACTCACATTGTCAAGGGGAGGCTGACAAACTGTCAGCCGCACTGTTTCCTTGCATGATCTCACTAACTGGATCACATGGTCACGGGGAGCATTCTTAACATCCTCTCCGTTGATGATGAGGATCTGGTCTCCTGGCTGCAACTTGTCCACACTTGGTCCACCCTCAGTGACAAACCTGCAATACAGCACAATTCAACTATGTATAACAATTATGCACATTATGTAACGATGGCAAGTAAGTAAAGTAAAGCTATCCCTGTACCAGGCCTTGAAGGCCCATAGGGTTGCAAGACGTTGAGGGTCCCACATTATCTAGACAATCGGCTCAAAGATGGCGGTAAGTTTGTCAGCCTTACGCGCCAGCCACGCTTTACTCCCCAGGAGAATTAAGATGATAAAAATGAAATCAAATTCCATGGTACAGGATCCTTTATTTCTTAATCAGTTGACTGTTACTTATATGGCTGAGATATTCCCTAATTCTACAGCACAGAAATTTCATAATCATCATCAGAGAAGCCCATTTTCAGGACCTGTCATATGAGCCAAATAAATCAGTTCAGTCCTCGGAATATGGATGAAAATAGCAAGCCAAGATACAGTTATACACTTTTGTGAAACTCGCCTTTATAAAAATCACCTTTACAAAATGCAGGCCATCAAAATGCAGTTCTTAAGCACGTCCATGTTACAGAACTTCTTGTAGTCTTTCATGAGCTGGGAATGCACTATTCACATTAAACTTGAAATGTCATGACTCAAGTAAAAACATTAAACTTCTTTTGAAGTCATACCTCACAATTACGGGTTTCTCGCTGCCCGCCACAAATCCAAAACCCAGCTCCGGGTGTCGTGCGAGTTCCACCTGTCTTGGTTGTGGTGGCTCTTCTGTCCAGTCCTTGCGAGGATCCTCATATGTGGTGGTCTTGTTGAGGTGACTGTCACAGAAATACTGAATATTATTTCTCACACTTTGTTACCAACATGGTAATCTAAACAACTGTGATTAAATTTTGTTTCTAAGTATAAATGCTAACATTTCATTAAATTCCATAACAACTCATGTATCACACTTCACCTACGACTATATCTTAAGTCTGGCTATGCTCTTGTTTACAAGAAACATGGCATCAAAAATCAAGTGTAATACTTACATACACCTAAATCAGTTTCTCCAGCAACAGCCAAAATCAAATCCACATGAATGAATATTATTACAGAATTCAACTAAATCAAGATGTGTTGTATGGGGATTTAATTTAATTGCTAAGATTAATTTAGCAATGGTGCCTTCTTTCATACATCAACTTATCAATACCATCTAACAAACTAATTTTAAGTAATTTAATAAAATATTTAATTCACCCCACATGTTTGAACAAAAATATTTACATTTTGTGGGATGTTTTATTAGTACATAATTTATTAGAATTTTCATCTTATGTGAAGATAAAGCAGTTCCATTTTAATTGTATTATATGCATGTAATGTGAAATATTCAATGGCCTATGCACTTAATTAAACACCCCTGAAGATGGAGAAATTCCGGGTGAAACATGTTAAGTTGCATAGAGTACTGCATTAAAAGACACTTAAAAGTATGCTGTGTTGGGTGGTTTTCCAATTTCATAGATGAATGTAAGACACGAAAGTAATGATGTCTTTAAAATTTTCATTTGTTTATTTTTCTTGTTCATGGGAGCTTAAGACATAACTTCCACTGATAACATGAGAAAATTAGATGTGAATTTAAAAAGGGGGACAGAAAGAGTATTTTTTCACCCTCAAACAGTTATTTCAAAAAAAGTATTAGTGCTCCTGAATGATAAATTTCATTTATAATAGGGATTTAGTTAACTGAGAATATTCCCTATCCTATTATACTCATACAAGTGGATTATGTTGTACTGAAAACACAGCAATTCTAATTTGTCCATCTACATACCTCTGTCCATGTCTGAAACGTTTTTAAAACTAAGATATTTCAGTTCAGTTAAAACTTTGTGTACATACTCTATTGGAAGTTAGTTCTGCATTTTTAAACCTTTTACCTTTATATGAAACCCACTTTTGTTAAAATTTAAGTATATGTGACATTAAAGTTTTGGGGTCAAGTGTATACCAAAGTTACATGAATGTCTCCACTAAATTCAAAGAAACTGATTCATTCCACACAACAATTTGTGCAGTTCAGCCAACACTTTAACCTTTAAAAAAAAAGCATATCTGTATTCCATTCTCAAAAAATAGTAAATTTGACTAATCACAACAACTTTTTATTTAGGGATAATTAAGGCTCAATTTGCATGCCATTCACAAGGTATCCCTTTCAGTACCTGGCTTTAAAGATTCTGTATATATGAGAAAAATATTATGAAATTTTTGTTGGATTTGAATATCAGTTAGATAAAATGGTTACTGCAACTGTCATATAAGCTTTATGAATGAACATTTATAATTTCTGCTGCCATTGGTATAGCTTTTCACATCTACCACCAGCATGCAGTTGCATGTAGCAATCCAAAATGGTGGATATGTCTGGCACGGAGAATTTGTATCATTACACATTTTACCTTTGACATAATCAATCTCAGCATTATAAAAGTTATTGATATAACAAGATTTGCAAAATATTATGTCAAAGCCTAAGGATTTCAGGCATGGGCATATAATTTTAAACCAATATCATGGACAGAAAAATCAGAAATGAAGATTACTGTCTTCTGGGATGTGACACAGTGTAGTCTGGTAGATGCTTACCAGTTTTTTGGATGAATGCGCTGCCCAATCTTCAAGATCAAAGGCTTCTACCAGACTACATAGAAGTCACATCCCTGATAGCAGTCACAGTTGCCACCATGAAAACCTCAGGTCTCATGAGTTCAGAAATGGTGAAATTTTCCTCATCTTGTTATAAAAGAGTCAAGTCCAACACATTATCATGAAGAATAACAGAAAAGGACACTAATAATATGTCACTTCAAGTGTCTGATCTACTTAAGTAACAGAAAATAGTAATTATTTCTGTACTGAAAGAGGACACTGGTAAATTCACTTACAAGATTATAGTACATATGCACACAGGCAAACAAGTACTGAACTGCCTAAATATGAGGTCACTCTTACTTTCATATTGAACCCTATTCTGAATAATATTATTACTAATTATTCCAACCATAATTCATGTTTCTTAACCTGCAAGTAAATAATCATTATTATGCAAAGTATTAAATTTGGTAATCTCATCCTAATGAAATATACAACAGTACTGGAACTGAAAACACAGATAAGTATCTCACATGCAAAACAAATTTTCCCAGTCAGAAGAAAGAATCTACAAGGTAGACTAAAAGCTGTCAATTCAGCACAGCCACTACTCTTTCGGGAAGTTCAAACTAATGAAAAAATAGCCAATGTTACTGCCTTGAGCCAATTAAGGGGAATGAAAGATGGAGACTAGGCTTCATAAATGTTATGAAAAAATGTAAATGCTTCATAAACACTACTGCTGATAATACTAATCAACAACAGAAATATGAACAGATTCATAAATTAATTTTCATTAAATGTGTTGTTAAATATACACCACTTTAAAATGTTTCAAATACAAGTCATAGGTCTTACTGTAGGTCTTAGTGAGTAAACAGATACACAGTGTGTCCAGGTTCTGCTAGGACTGTGTTCATTAAAAATAAAAGACATGAATTACTTTCAAAATTTCACTCTTTTTATTCAAAATAGTCTCCTTCTGGATCAATACATTGCTGGAATGACTGAAAAGTTTTCTAAAACAGTCACTGTACTCCTTTTGTGGAATCACATTAAAAATGTGGGAATTCCCTTTGGATGTCCTGGAGGGTGTCGTGACAGCCTCCTTTCATGGCCAACTTAATTTTTGGGAACAGCCAGAAATCTGCTGGAGCCTAATCTGGCGAAGACAGAGGATGATCAAGGACTGTGATCCCATTTCTGGCCAAAAAATCACGCATGATCTTCGATTTGTGGGGTGAGGCATTGTCGTGAAGGAGCGACCAGGAACCTTGCTCTCGATATTCAGGTCGAATTTGAAGAATTCTCGCCCACATACAATTGAGGACTCCAAGATAATAATCAGAATTCACTGTTTGACCTTCTGGCAGAAATCGCTTTGGAATCAAAGAAAACGGTTAGCAGTGTCTTTACTCGACTGTTTTGCATGCGCACTTTCTTTGGTTTCGGCTTCTTTGGGCTCAACCATGCTGCACTCTGCCGCTTTGTGAGAGGCTTTGTGAAAACACATGTCTGGTCACCAGTAACAATCGATTTTGTAAATTCTGTATCACTTTAGGCCGATCGTAACATGTCTTTGCAGTGTTCCACTCTGGCATGTTTTTCCTTGCCTGACAGCGCGTGCAGTACCAACCACGCAGAGACCTTCCGTTTGCCCAAATCTTCAGTCAAAATTTGATACACAGTACTTTTTGGTATTCTTAAAAGCTCCTTGATGAGTCTTGCAGAAACACATCTGTCTGATGCAAGGATTTCGGTCACTTTTTCCACATTTTCTTCAGTGCGACTTTTCCTCGGCTTTGATGCACGTGGAGCATCTTCAATGTCCTCCCTGCCTTCACAAAATACAGCATACCATCTAAAAATGTTCGAGCGACTCAAACAATCACTACTGTACACACTTTTCATCATTTTGTACACTTCTCCGGCTGTTTTGCCTAACTTCAAACAAAATTTTATGTTGGCTCTCTGTTCAACTGCCATTTTCTGACGAGCATCAGAACAGTACTATACATTCAAGGTCAGAACACATGATGCAGGGATGCTTGCGCTTTGAAATTACAGACAGCCACAGCTGAAACTTCAAGAATCTTACTTAACACCACAACTCGGCAACAGATGGCATTGCAGGGCAAAATTTTAAAAAATTAGTCGTAACGGATCCTTGACACACTGTGCAAAGCTATCCTTGTAACAAGCCGTGGAGGCCCAAAATGGTTGTGAGACATCGAGGCTCCCACATTTTCTAGATAATCGGCTCACAGATGGCGGTGAGGTTGTCAGCTTTATGTGCCAGCAGCTCTTTACCCCCAGGAAGATTCCTGGTACTAATTCCTGCTGGAGGCTGAGTCGACCTCAGAGCCATAGTGCAGCTGGAAGGAATAGGTGAATTGAAAAAAAATCCAGCGACTTCGTTGGGAGTCAAACCCGCAACCTCCCGGCTTGTAGCATAGTGCCTCAACCAACTATGCTACCGCATGCCCCAATCTTAGTGAGTTACATATTTACTTGAAATTCAAATATTTCATGTTATCAGCCGTTTTTAGAAGATTGCTACAGTTTGTTTCGTGTAAAGCAGGGCTAAAGTGGATTGACAGAGATGAAAATAAACTCTGAAAACTCTTAGTGTAGGACCACATTACTAAATTTCAACGGAAAACTGGATGAACGAATATACCCACCATATTATCATTCTTTTTATGTACTGTATGCAAAGAACACCCATAAAAAACAAGTTCACACACTTCACATAATTATGTCATTCAACTTGTATTCATATTTCAAAAAATGTAAAACAAAGGATAGCTTATATTCACATAAATATAGTAACCTGTTCTTGTCACACATACAGCATAATCAGTATTCACTAGAATAAAAAATCTGAAAAAAAAGAGGTTCTATTTCTTTTACATTAGAAGAGAGAAAGAGAAGAAATATCATAACATATAGATATACACCCCAAATGAGAGGAAACATGCAACATGCCAACAAAACATATTCCTGCAGACTAATTCAAACACAGTTAGGCAAAGAAAGGCATACAAAACAGGATGTAGCCTGAATGACACAGACAGCAGAGGATATTACTACCGTGTAATCAACTCTTTTGCCATAGAAATGTTGCAAACATCTCTCAGACTGAGGATCAAATACATAACCTCATTTCAAGTTGGGGGTTTATGATAAGTGATGCACAACAAGGGACACAATCCACAAAAGAAATTTCTTGACAAAATGACTCTTACATAAAAGCGACCTTTACTTCAGTTTCTTGATAATTATTATAATTATCTTCATCTTTCTCTACCATCAAGTTCCATAACTTTGTCACCAATATCAGGAATACATTGTACTTAGAAATTGTAATTATGCCTTTGCACCATGCCATAAAGGGGTTATGTGGGCAGATCAGTAAAGTGCCATGCTTTCTGTACAATGGAACTGGATTAATGTAAATGGGTAACTTTATGCTCAGTAATATTCATTGGAACGAAGATGGTAGCCCCAGGGCCATTCTGCACATTAGTGTGTTGAGAAGGACAACCCTAATGTCCCTGCCAGGATTTCAACACCTGCCATTGGAAATCATTTTACTGACCGAGATATCATAGCTTATTATGCCATAATTTCATCAAACACAATATGACAGATTCAAATCTTCTGTTAAGAGAAACACAAAGACTATGTATGAGATGGAACTGTATTCATGTCCCAGCGCTGCATCCTGCTTTACTGTGCAAAAATAAAATAAACCACACCTTCAGCGTTAGTATTTGAAACTCTACAGGGCCCTCTGTTTCCAGGATTTCACAACTGACACAGTTCTCTGGCATGACAGGTCTACACAATTTCATCAAATTCACCTAACCACTGGAACACTATTTCTGAAATTTAAGAGAGCATTCGATCTATAATTTTGTCATTCTGTACCAGCAAATTTAATATATATGTCAACTGATTAAAAAAGTAATCAATTAACTATTTATGATTAATCAATCAATCCTGGTTAAAAGAAATATACTTGATATACTAACATATTAGCTAAAGAATTGATAATACACTTATAATTGGAAGTCTGAAATTAAAAAATGAACTGTTTCAAAGACCTTTCCTTCTGGGTAACATCATAGATCAATGAACAAAGTCAGTGATGCAAAGAAAAATTCTGAGAAATTAAAAGTTAAGAACTATAACACATGGCAACAGAAAAAGGAAATAAGAGTGTATGTGAAAAATGATTGAATAAATGATGGTACATCTTACATTCTAAGTTAGAAGAATGAATGTCGTTATAGTCAAGAGCTTTAACTGATTGGCACACTAAAGGAACTAATCAGTGATTAAAGAATTAATTTATTAATTGGTTACTTGATTTAAGATATGTCATGAAAAAATTGAACTCATTTATTAATAAATAAATTAATTAAAAGAGGTGAAAAAAATTATAACTAAAATGAGAGTAGGTTGATTCAATGTGCTTTTAACTGATTAAAAGGAGAATAATGAGCAAATTCCACAATTAACACATGAATTAGTCTGATTTTCAGGAAAATACTAATGTATTAGTAAATACATAATAAACTTATAATTGCAAAAATGAAATTAGAAACAGCTCAAAAAAGGCCTTGATATTAAAGTTAACAACAGAAATAAATTACAAAATTAAATATACATACAAAGTACACAAAAAATGTATGTAATATATGAAGAAAAGTTAAGCACTGTAGATTTAAAATATGAACAACATATGGCCAAGCTTCTTAACTGAGTGACTAAAGAAAATTATTAGTGATCAATGATGACAGCCCTACAATTTACCAAACTGCTTGCTCACAGCACCAAATAACTGATTTGCTTCTTATTAATACAACTGGAAACGGAGGGCCCATCCTGGCTACAACTGTACTACCTTGGTCTGTGAAGAAAGAAGTGTCGAAAGGCATTCTGATTGGCGCAAGGCTGTCGCTTGACACCGTCTACTCTAGACATCACCATGTGCGTGCGCCCAATACCTACAGTGACACCAACACGATCACACCACACAGGTTTCCCTGCTATGGATTTGACTGGTCTCAAGAAAATGTCCTTAACTTTCAACATGGCACATCTCAAGTCACTAAATTGTACAATAACAATTTTGCTGTTAGAGAAGAGAAGTACATTGGCTGGCTATCTGTTTCTTATCATTCAACCATATTTAGAAATTTAAACACTAATATAATATCTAATCCCTCCACACGAAAAAAAACACACACACACACGCACACGCGCACATGCACACACAAAGCTTCACCTTTACCTTTACAGCTAAAACTGAATCTACGATATCAATGTCTTCACTATTTTTATTTGCTGAGAAATTTCTGCAGTCAAAAACTGATGTTACAACACTCTGTACTATATGTGAAGGATTCCATTTCTATTACACTGTCTACCTTACACACTGCAGAACTGTTCAGTCCATAACAGTGAAAGGGTTCATACCTTCAACAAATAGAAGTGGAAATAATTATCAACTGTTAAGAAAGGAATTTAAGCATCTGCATATATGTAATATAATCATACAATTATAATGAACTGAATGTACCATGCTTGCAGTCAAACTTAATCTAAGAATTCTCCTCTTAGGGCACAGTTACAATCCATAGTATGAATGAGACCATGTGGCTACATAAGAGAACAAGCACTGTTATCCAAAATACATTATATACACCTTGTTCTAGTCAGGGAACAGCAACACACTATAATCCATACCACACAAATCAGGGTTGTCTGCATTTTCATGCATTAGTATTATGCCTTCCTGTTACGTTTATATAAAGCAAATAACAAGTGCCATGTTGTAATCTGATGTGGTGCAGCCAGTGACTAAACATAGCACCAGGGACTTATTAAAACTAGTTTAAAGCTATAGTGTCTCAATTTAAGCAATTTTAGTTAGGTTTCATACATCCACAAACACTTTCTTAATATTCAAGCAGTGCCAATGTGTCTGCACACAATACTCGTATCCATGCTTGAATTCTTGGCACACCACAACATTCCTGCTGATGATCACTCTTTCTATCCATTCAAATTAACTCCCCCAGACTTGTTACTGTGCCAAAACATTTTAAAGTAACGTGGATTTTAAGGTGTGCAAGTTAACTTAAAATTTGACGAAGGCCCTGAAGGCCATTCTGAAACGTGTCAGAGGTGCTTCCTACAGACACAAGCTCTTCAGAAGAAACAGACCTAGGGGACAAGGTTTCATCGGAGATAACACTGAACATAAGATAATTTTTTGTTTTAAATCATTGTGATTATATAACAATCACACAAAGAATGTCAACATACATCAATATGTTTTAAAGGTCCAAACAGATCCAAACAGCAGTAACAGTTAATAACATATGACAAATCTCAGAGACCAAAAAATGCTTAATCTTCCGATTCATGTGACGTGACAATCACCCTCCTGTTCATCAACTAAAACAATTAACAAATGGAATTTATAGGTTCTTATTTAATTTCAGATTTTTTTATTTAAGTTTTAACTTATTCAAGCATAAGACACTGGACATGTGGAAAAAAGGATTTCTGGTTTCTTACACATATTCTGCTGATATTTCAATATCTTTGGAATAAACATCATACAGTATTACAGAATTAACAAAATAGGTTCACTGCACATATAACAAACAATACGACGTTCCAACATACTCAACACTGTATTTACACACACAAAACTGCTGACATCTTGAAAAATGAAATAAATGCACTGTCTTTCAGAGTCAACATTCCACACATTACAACATAATAGGGCATCTATCATTTTAGGTCCTTGCTTACTGCTTTATGCATAGCAACAAACAATTCATCTTAACATGCAAACATTTTTATCATTCAACAGAGTCTTCTTAGATGATCAGACAATTGAACTCTGATGACAGGGATGGAGAGTCTCCAAAATGCTGGGAATTCTTTACATACTGATTCCCCAAGAAGACTTCATTGGATTCAGTCACTCTGAAAGCTCAATATCTTTATCGTATTATCTGTTTGCCAAAGTAACACAAAAGTATGTTTCTCAAATTTTTATAGGTCTGGAAAATTTTCACATTTCTCTTTCTCTGCAGTATACAACATTTATATCCATAATAAAATGAATATATTATGTGTACGGTTTATGTCTTAATCTAATCAACAAACTTACACTTTTGTACTTTTATTTAGAGTGACCAATTTTTCATTTTGTTATTAACAGCAAAGAAATTATTTCATACTGAAAGAAAGTCCTGTGGCTTTTTGTACATCTCCAGAATTCATATTCACTAACATCATTGGAAGTAATGTGTTGTTATGATAGTGTTCACAGGTACAGATGGACTTAATAATGAAACTGATGATACAAGAGGCCACATAGTTATAGGTATAGTACTCATCACAAAATTACACACTTCAAGGTCATGGAACAAGCTCAAAGCCAACCCCCCCACCCCAATGCCCAGTTCTATATTTACAGGGCTACACTGCCAACTTCAATGTGTAAACAAACTAATAATTCTGTTGCAAGTGAAAACAAGGTCCCTGTCATGGCACAAAATCACCATGAAATACACAACACACACACTACATTTTAGTGTAGGTTTTTACCTGCCTCGTGAACAATAATTTGAAATGGAGGGAAAGATATTTTGTTTATTAAAATAATAA
Organism: Cryptotermes secundus; assembly: GCF_002891405.2. Lineage (NCBI taxonomy): Eukaryota > Metazoa > Arthropoda > Insecta > Blattodea > Kalotermitidae > Cryptotermes > Cryptotermes secundus. Next base: position 428,632 of record NW_019718022.1, on the reverse strand, counting down.
AATACCATGGCTAATGTACTGTAAAGGCACAGTTATATTAATAAAGAACTAATGGATGCAATGGGCAAAACACCCTGCTGATCCTACTATAAATGAAAACGTTACATCAGGCTGGACTGCATCCTGCAAAATGTTCAACTACTCTGCTAAAGTAGCAACACTGTATGGATTTTGGATGTAATTTCGTGATGGCTAATATGGTAATTAAAACTGGCATATCATGTCCCAAATAGAACATATAAAACAGTACATGATCAGTGTACATGCATCATAACCTATGTCTATTTCGATATTAGCATCAATTAATATTTAATGAGATATAAGATAATGTTTTACTTAATGTATATTATCCTAAGAAATGAATGTCCAGGAACTTACTTGATAAAATACGGTTTGCCATCACTGTCTGTTGCCTCTTCCCAGCCATAGGGAAACCCACCACCTGCCTCAGCCCAGGTCTCAACAGGTGGTAGCCAAGAAGATGTCTGAGTTAGATGACTGAAAGGAAGACACTCTGAGTCACGAATTCATTCGAAATGGAAACTTAATTCATTTCAGCCTATCTGATAAATGCAAGTAATATGCAGATAACATGTTCTCATGAGCCCAGAAATATGCTTGCCCACTGGGCCATAGGAAAATTAACAGACCTCACTGACAAATACATTTTTACACTTAGCTTAAATGTATGGGATAGTGGGTTTTGTGAAGTGGCTAGAATATTCAAGTGGTGCTTCCAGAACCATGTAAGTTACAAACATAAGGGAATATACATGAAGTTTCCTGTAAAACGTTGTCCAAGCAGGGTAAAATACCGTTATGAGTATTATAGAAGTTGCTTATGACAGTGCTGCCAATATTACAATGCGTTCTTTCCACATGAAACCAAAGCATAAAGAGGTCATGCTCAAGTATTTGTGGGTTTCACCTCTCAGTCTATTGAATATATTTCTATTAAATTTTGTACTGAACAGTCTATATTACAAGATGTCAGGAAAGTTTAATTTTGGTCATTTTCGCTCTACTGTGACCGCTGCTTTATGTGGTGCCATAACCAAGCTTTTATCAACTTCATCAATTTAAAAAAAATGTGTACATGACAAGAGACACATAACTCATCAAGATAAATGAGTTCTAACTGAAACGTTACTTGTTATGATGTATACAGGAAAAAATAATACATACAGCCAATGAACTTCAAGGAGCATAGTTCTTCTAGGATGCTGATTGAAGTTCATTTAATCGAAATATCCCATTTTTTCTTTATTGCTAGTGGGGTGGGACTAAGACCTTTGTACTGCGGCAACTTCTGGCCTATTGTACCAGACCCAGATGATGGTGAGGGTGATTGTGGAGCACTTGGTGGAATGAAGATTGGCAGGGGAAACCGAAGTACTCGGAGAAAACCTGCCCCAGCGCCACTCTGTCCACCACAAATCCCACTTGACCAGACCCCGGGATCGAACCCGGGCCGCCGCGGTGGGAAGCCAGCGACTAACCGCTTGAGCTATGGCGTGGCCGAAATATCCCCTAACTTTTCTTGAACCAAAAGTTCATAACTGCCCACCACTGGATCCTGGATCCTATCTTGCACTAGATAAATCCATCCCAGTCCATATCCAATTTTCTGAAGATCAATTTTAATATTATCCTTTTATGCCTAGTCCCTCAACCGGTCTCTTCGCATTAAGTTTTCCAACTAAAATTTTGCAGGTATTTCCCACCTCCCCATGCACATTATGTACCACGCCCGTCTTTTTCTCCTTGATTTCATCTTCATAACAGTTGAAGAGCACAATCACAAGCTCCTCATTTCATTCTCTGCAGCCTCCAATTACTCTCTATTTAGGCAGAAACATTTCCTCCACACACCGTTCGAAAACATGCTCAATTCACGTACTCCCCTTAAGAGGGAAGATCATGTTTCCTACCTATACAAAACAAGAAGCAAAATCATAGTTTTGAACATTTTAATCTTTATGTTTTTGTTATGGTGGCCGTAAAACAAAAGAATCTGAAATGAACAGTATCAATAACACAGTCTTCTATAAATGAATGTGTATTGTCCTTCAAAACAATTTATGACTTTCATAAATAGAAATGTCTTGACATTCAAACACGCAAAGAACACCTGTCGAAACTTTGTAACCATGTTGGAGGGGGTAAATCCTTCCGCTCTCGTTCCCCCTGTATGTAGACAACGGGGGGGGGGGGTCAGCATCCCAGTACGAGGACAAGCACTCCCTTGTGTCTGCCTAATGACATTCTCAGTTCCTCTACATCTTGTCGCGAACTTGCAATTTACACTTTCAGTTTCATGGTACCCGCCTTCCCCATCTTTCCAGACGCCAAAGCTGCCCGGTATTGACTCGAAGCGTTGTCATTTAGAAACATTTTCGTGCGATTAAAGAGGTAGGCGTAACACCCAACCATCACATTAACGAGGGCTGCTCAAAATACCACAAGTTTGTGGAACAGGATAAAATAATCTCTTAAGCTCGTAGGTTTAAAGAAGACTTCGACTGGGTCCGAAGATCGTCTGTCCTGAGAAGAATTTGTGATTTTCCTGAGCTCCTTCATGCAAATGGCGTAAACATCAAATCAAATCAAATCAGCCCACGACCGCTTGCTACCACATCCTTACCAATTCATTAATGAGTAGCCATCTTACCATTCGACGATCTATATTCTGTGTTACTAAGAGCATCATAAATTGTTGCTTTTATTGCTAAATTGTTGGGTGAATAACAACACATTTCGATGTAAACTTGTCTTCATCGAACTGTTAATCGTGTGCAACAAAAATACTGCATTAAACACTAACATGTAAACCAAGCTTTTAAAATAATGTTTTTGACATTGCATCCATTAAAGAAATGCCATTGTTGTTATAACAGTTCTACATAGATTGATTAAAAATACCAACAATTACATGGAGTGTTCTCATATAGGAATTTGAATGCTACATAAACATCCGAAATGGCAACAGAGTTTAAACAATGTCTGGTCCATAAACATTCATGGATATTACGAAGATACTGTAGGATTCAGTGTTTGCATAACAAAGATACTTATAACTAAGTATGTAACATTAGTTGGTATGATGATGTAACAGAGTATTCAGGGCTATTATCTCGATTTCATCTATCGCCCTAGTTCTCTTCATATAAAAACTACAACGTTTCGGAAATGGGTTCTATTTTCGGTTTTTGGTGGTGAGGATCTGAAAAAGTTTCTACTCTGCTGGGCTCCTAGGCAAAGTTGATCTCTTACCTACGTATCCTTCCGCCCGAAGAAGAAAATAGATCCCATTCCCGAATCGTTATGAGTTTATAAAAGGTAAGAAAAAAGATAAGGCTGTTCCCCTAACAAGTCATGAAGGCCCACAGGGTGTGAGAGGTCGAGGCTCCCACATCATCTAGACAGTCGGCTCACAGATGGCGGTAAGGCTATCAGCCTTATGCGTCGGCCGCCCTTTATCCACCAGGAAAATTCCTGGCACTCATTTCTTTATAACAGTAAAACAATGTAAAACTTTGTCCCCGTGCTTACCTAATTAAGCACTATGCCATGAAGACGTATGGGGGAGTGGATGTATAGACCAACGCTTTCTTGACCTCGGCACTAGTTGGCGGTTAGTGGCCAGCTTCAGACCCCGGCCGCTTTACTCCCGAGGAAAAGGCCCCCGGTACCCATTGGATATGAAGCTAAGTGGGCCCCAGAGCCCATGAAGAAGCGAAAATTCTCGCCCCTACCATGACTCGAACTCCGACCCCTCGGTCGTCCAGCCCACAGCCAGTCGCTATACCGACTGCGCTGTCCAGGCCCTTTAGCCCTGCCACGGAACATAAGCAAAGCCTTGACTGGGTTGTAATGTCGGAACTCCATGGCGTTACAGCCCAGAAAACATCACTTCTCAGTTCCATTATTTCTACATGTCCGACCATCTTTCAGTAATACAAAAATGGGCCAGTTCGCCACCCCCTCTGGCGTGGATTTTCAATACGTGCTCGTTATACTACACGTGGGACACAACTATACAACAAGTTGCCTACGAATACGGCGTAATATGCGAGCCAGTGGCTTTACAAGCAAGACTTTCTCAGACTTTCTGTTTCCGCCACCGTAACACATTACCCACGACGTTTACATGAGCTATACGTTACCGCGTTACGTAACACTACATCCGGTTTAGTATTCTCATAAGGTAAATACAGTTGCTCCTGTCCTTAACTGTCGTCCACGCCATGAAGGCGTAGCACTAGATGGAGGTAAATGGTCAGTTTCACGCCCTGGCCGATTTACACCTCGTACTCACTGGATAGGAGGGCCCCAGAGCCGATCTGGATACTGTGGAGAAGATCTCTTTCCAGTACCAGGAATGGAAATCCGGTCGTCCATTCCGTAGCGATACCGGCTGAGCTCTACCGGTGCATTTATCACTCTCATGTACAAATGAAATATGTACAGAGGAAAAGAAAATTATATATACACATTATGGTTCCAATTCAGCTCACGTCTTCTGGGTACCTATATACCAAACTATACGGGCTCACATCCCTCAGTACTACCGCCGTGAGAACCTCATACTGTGTAAGATTTGAGGTTTTCACGGCGGTGACTATGAAGAATGCCGTCTTCTGAATGTGGCGCCGTGTAGATAGCTCCCTGAAGATGGAGGCGATACGTTCCTCCGAAATGTCCGTTTACACAAGATCTAGGTAGGTAGATAGGTGGACGGACGGACAGACAGACAGACAAATAGATAGATAGATAGATAGACAGACAGACAGACAGACAGACAGACAGACAGACAGACAGACAGATAGATAGATAGATAGATAGATAGATAGATAGATAGATAGATAGATAGATAGATAGATAGATAGATAGACAAAAACAAAGGGAACGAAGAAACACATACAAAGGCAAGAGAAAGAAACAATGCAAAAAAGGAACGCAAATGCGCTGTCAGCATTACATTAACCCACAACACAGCGTAACTTTAAGGATTGTGTAATTCAGCAGGCCTACACCAGTTCTCACGTTAAACGTTACGAAACAGGAATCCCAAGGCTGAGAGCCGTAGGTCGGTTCCATCATCTTCTGTTATAACTCTCAGGACACAGCTCGGAAACTTCCAAGTGGTGCTCTTGTAGCTCCGCTGCCAGAATATCTGTCCCCGGGCGGGCAATATATTGATTGCTTTTCTTAATTGTTACTTCGCTCACGTTACAAATGCCTAACAGAGCAGAGGTGTGCGCCGTCTCCACGCATCTCCTTCCCAGTTCCGAAGTTCGCTTTCTGAAGTTTTGTCTTTAATTTGTTGCTGGGAGAAATTACAGGTAGAACTGAAACCACACAAAGCACGGAGCAAAACAAACTAACTCTCTTTTCAAAGAGGTTCATGTTATTTAAATCGACCATAAACGCACTGAAAGCTTATGTCGCGTGGACAGAAGCCCTGCTTTGTATTCGAGAGGTCCCGCACTCAAATCCAGACACGGAGACTGGCTATAATGACTGGGGCTTTGCACATTTTCCTCACTTCTTCAACAGATATTCCGGGATAAAAAGAAAGGCAAAGCTATCCCTGTAACAGGCCGTGGAGGCCCATAGGGTTGTAAGATGTCGAGGATCCCACATTATCTGGAAAATCGGCTCAAAGTTGGCGGTAAAGTTCTCAGCCTTACGCGCCGGCCGCCCTTTATCCCCCAGGAAGATTCCTGGTACTCATTTCTGTTAGGGGCTGAGACGACCCCAGGGTCACAGTGCAGCTGGAAGGATTAGGTAAATTGAAAAAATCACCTCATCGGGACTCGAGCCCGCGACCTTCCGGCTTGTAGCACAGTGCCTCAACCAACTACGCTACCGCGTGCCCCCAATATTCCGGGACAAGACATCAAATTTGGGTACGTCAGCTTCCTTCCATATCCTTTCAACTTCATTATTCATCAACTTGCTAACTCCCTTTCTTAGGGAGCCAATATTTTCAGCCACGCAAGAAATTCCAAGAATTTTATGAAACCCGACGGTTCATTACCGTGTTTAAAAGATCCTGCAATTATTCCCTATCCTGAGCCAAATAAATATAGTCAACATCCTGATATCCTACTTCTTCATTTTAATAACATCTTCCCATCTATATCTAGCTCTCTAAAGTTGTATCTTCCCTTCAGGTTTTCCGACTCAAATTCGGTATTCGTTGCTTACCTCTACGATGCGTACTACATGCCTCATCCATCTTACCTTCCGTTATGTTATCACATCAATAATACATGGATCGAGCTAACTGGCGTGCATAGCTTAGACGGTTAGTGGCCGGCTTCCCGCCACGACGGCCCGGGTTCGATCACAGGTCATGTCGTATGGGATTTCTGGTGGACAAAGTACTTCGGTTTCCCCTGCCAATTCCCATTCCACCGACTTCTCCAATAATCATCATCATCTATCATCCGGGGTTGGTACAATGGGCCAAGTAGTGGCCGACGTACCAAGTGGACTCAGTTTCACCCCACCCCAAGAAACTAAAAAGGGGGGGGGGACCGACAGAGTAGGGGTCTCCTCCCCCTCATCTGAGAACGGAAACAGACCCAGTTTCCGAATCGTTATTTTTTCTGGTTTCTAGAATACCGGACGATTCCCCGTTTTAAACAACTATTACTTATTCCACGGAGAGAAACAGTTGTGAAGCTGATTTCTTTAGGCACTATCGACCTGTTCCATAATGTATGAAACACAACATCTCACGTACTCCGTAAAGAGGCATGAGGACTCATGTGTCCGCCTGCTGTTGAATTATTCTGATTTTGAAAATAAATTCACACATGAATTTTTGGAAAAGGCTAAAACTGGGAGGGAAAAGGTAAACATTTCGATTTCAATGTGCAACTCATTCAGGTCTCATACATTGCGTGATTTCAGGATCCCCGCCTGTTGACGACAATCTGGAAATGTCGATAACACTGATCTTATCTACACCAACTCCATCAGCACTCAACGACAGCCACTTAGCGCGCCGCCAGCAAACGAACTTATTATGTACAACGCGGTGCAAGAAGCCTGCTCTAGCGGTCGCAATGTGTTTCGCGAAACTCTTAGTTTCCGGGACTGATGAAACTTCTGAACCTTCAGATCTGTTCCCGTTGAGAGAACTTTGGAGCCTCACCGCTTGCTCACAGCGAGGAAACTTTTGAGCCTTTTGACTTGTTCAGGTGGAGGAAATATTCAGGTCTTCTGGCCTGTTCACCCACGTGGAGGGAATTTTGGAGCCTTCAGATTTGTTGAAGTGGTGGGAACTTCCGAGCCTCACAGCTTGCTCAGAGGGAGGAAACTTTTTGGCTTTCTGGATTGTTCACGGGGAAGGAACTTTTGAGCTTGAGACTTTTGCGACTTGTTCAAGTGGAGTGAACTTTTGAGCCATCAGGCTTGTCTGCATGGAGAGAACTTTTGAGCCTCAGAGCTTGCTCATAGGAAGGGAACTTTTGGGACTTCAGGCTTGCTCGACCGGAGGAAATATTCAGACCTTCTGGCCTGTTCATTCACGTGGAGGGAACTTTTAAGCCCTTTGGTTTCTTCACGTGGAGGAAACTTTCGATCTTTATGGCTTGTTCACGTGGAGGAACTTTTCCCTTAACCCGACTCGATCGGCACATCAGTATTACAGACAGAGACTTTTAGTCAAACTCGGTATGAACATAACGGCATTGGACGTCACTCAATCTCACTGCCTTATAACTTTCTATCAACTGTGTCAGCATGTAGGAGGTAGAGAAGAAGGGGAAAAAGAAGAAGAAGAAGAAGGAGGAGGAGGAGGAGGAGGAGGAGGAGGAGGAGAAGAAGAAGAAGAAGAAGAAGAAGAAGAAGAAGAAGAAGAAGAAGAAGAAGCTGAAAGAGTTTTTAACATCAGAGAGAGATGTTTTTGTTAAACACAGAACATCAAATTTTTTAGAATTCCGAAGGGAAACTATCAAAAAAGTTATTTTCCGCGTCCATCCCTGTATCTAATACGTTAAATTCTGTTTAAAAATTCATAATATATTCCTGCATGTTTGTACAGTGCCCACATTCTCAATTCGCATGCGCCACTCAGCACAGCGAACCATCATGTACGTCGTACATACATAGAACCGCTGTCTTCCGTATGACATGAATATTTAACTTCCGAACTTGGAGGCTGAGTCCAAATTGTGACGTGTACATTATACATCGACTGTGTCTCGTGTGTCCACTTTTCATTAGAGGAACTCCTGAAAGGTGACTGCAGCGTGAAACCAGCCTGACAAGTGCGACTTCAGGTGAGGACAACAGCAAAGATTTACACAAAGGAACTGAATACTTGAAATACTCGAAAAGTGAGGAATTTTGACCATAATACTCGTATAGTTTACGTTGTGACAGAGACAACGTGTGGATATATTGATGTGATCCATAATATGTAACCTATGTTTCGCTGCATTTAAACACAAATACAGATGAATATTTATTTTCCATTTGCGTGGGGGTCTAAATACGTGAAATTTCAGATGCTAACGACGATGAATGTAGAGATTATGGCATTTTGGAATGCGAGGTCTTCTTACTTTGGTACATTGGTAGAAACGTTTCGGAGAAGCGCACTACCTCCATCTTCATGATACCCCCCCCCCCCCTTGGCACTACAGCCCCAGTGGGCCTAGGCCTACCTCCATGAACTTCTCCGTTCACTTCGGTTTTTCTAGATCTTACACATTCGGTAGGACTCCTTGGGCGGGTGATCAGCTCGTCGCAAGGCCTCTAACTGTACACAAACACAGAAAAACGCACACAAACATCCATGCCCTGAGTGGGATTCTAACCCACGATCCCGGCTTCTGAACGAGCGAAGACCTTAGAGCGAGCCTTAGACCGCTCGGCTACCGTGACCGGCTTCATGATACACCAGTGTACCGATATTTCGGAAGAACCTACCGCCACGATGAGGATCGAAGATTTTCTACCTTGCAGATCGTGGCATAAGGTTTGTCCGAAACGTTCGTACCTATGTATGAAACCAGAAGGCCGTAATCTCAAATGTAAATATATTCCAATGGTTCTGTGAAAATATTAAATGTACACTAATAGGGTAGGCTAAAATTAAAACTTAGCCACAATTTAAGATTTAATATTGTTTGTCTAAACCGTCTTTAAGGGCATATGATATCCTGCGTAAGCAATTTTAAGTAAAAAGTAAAGCTATCCCTGTAACAGGACGTGGAGGCCCACAGGGTTGTGAGACGTTGAGGCTCCCACATTTTCTAGACAGTCGGCTTACAGATGGCGGTAAAGTTGTCAGCCTTACGCGCCGGCCGCGCTTTACCCACAGGAGTACTCATTTCTGTTAGAGGCTAAGTCGACCCCAGGGACATAGTACGACTGGAAGGATTAGGTCAATTGAAAAAAAAAATCCAATGACCTCATCGGGACTTTAACCCGCGACCTTCCGGCTTGTAGCATAGCGCCTCAACCAACTACGCTACCGCGTCCCCCTTAAGTAAGCAATTTTACGGAAGAAAACTCATGTGTGTCCATTAGGACGATTTTAGATCCCATCGTACGCTAAAAATAGAATCCAGTAGCTTTCTGATGATGACGCAACCTCACAGATGCTTTAGACACAGTATAGTTATATCTATTCCAATGTTGAATGTTGACGAGAAAAGCTAAGAATTGCAAAGGGAAGGCAGGAATGGTATTTCAGTGCGGTCGCAGGATCAATACCGCAACAAAGCACGACAAAATAAATGACAAGAATGTTTGGACAGCGACCTGAAGCCGCTCCAACGTTACGATCCAATGGGCAGATGCCTGCAATGTCCAACAAAAAAGACGGAACAGTTCTATTTCACGTACCACTAACAAGAAAAGAGATTAATTCGTTATGAAAAAGACGGCACTGAAATCCCACTAAGTCCAACGAGGAGCCATGTGCATATGTTTGTTATTTAACAACGTATCAGACCATAAAAATGTAAAGTTGTCTCTGTACTTAACTAACCAAGCACTACGCCATGAAGATGTACGGAGGAGTGGATGTATAGACCCACATTTTCTTGACCTTGGAGGAGAGAAAATTCTTGACCCTACGGGACTCGAACTCCAACCTCTTGGTCGTTCAGTCCGTAGCCAGTCGCTATACCGACTGAGCTATCCCGGCTTATTCTTAGACGGTTTAAACGTAAAAAGGGATACAGCGCCATGTGGTCCGTTGATAGTCAACCGATGTTTCGGAGGAACATGTCGCCTCCATCTTCAAGGTCGACGAATCAGACAAGCTTGCTACCTGCCTCGTTCTGCTTTCTTGCTTGGCTTTTCTTCGATCCTAAAGGAGGCGACATGTTCCTCCGAAACGTCGGTTCACCTTCAACGGACTACACGGCGTTATATCCCAGAAGACAGAAACCTTCATAACCACCGTTGTGAGCGTCATGAGATCCTCAAACCCTACATGAATTATACTTATTTTGTAAGCAAATTTTCTGCATCAATGCTCCCCCCCCAGCCCGCAAAAAAAACCTGGCGGTGCTCACGGATGATAAGACTCAAGAGAAATTATCTCCCGTCGGTGCGTTCGCTTCAAGCAGTTCGTGTAAAGAACCCATAAGCTCAGATTAACCCACACTGGTACGTAATAGTGAGCACTGTGGGTGCAATGTGACCTGGATCCATTAGCCTGAAATGCAATGAAAATCAGATCAATGCAGTGCGCTTGCGTTGCAAGAATATTCCAGCCACTGGCCAGTCATAAAGGACAGTGTACTTACTAGCGCCCATCCATGAACCCAACGTTAACAACGGTATTTGTTTCTTGTATGGAGACAGGCACTCGACACCTACCGGTGCCTGATAAGAAGGAATTCTCGACAGACACTGCACGCGAATTAGCTCAGCAGACGGCGGCTCAAACTTGCAATAAAAGGTAAAGCTATCCCTGTAACCATTCTTCCTTCCATACATTGCTATTCCGATATCTTCCCAGCGACAAACAGTCTCCTCGAAGATACACTGTTCCTGTAACAGGCCGTGAAGGCCCATTTGGGTTGTGAGACGTCGAGGCTCCCACATCATCTACACAGTCAGTTCACAGATGGCGGTGAGGTTGTCAGCCTTACGGGCAAGCCTCCCCTCGCCCTTTACTCCCCAGGAAGATTCCTGGTACTCATTTCTGTTAGAGGCTGAGTCGACCCCAGGGCCATAGTGCGACTGGAAAGATTAGGTTAATTATAAAATCCAATGACCTCATTGGAAATCGAACGGGCGACCTTCCCTCAAACTTTCAGTACGAATGAGATTTGAGACTGTAAACGCGGTGTGTGTTAAGATTGTGATTTTCTGGGATGTGATACTTCCACCGTAGCCCTGCGAAAGGGGAGCCCGGTGCCTGGGGATATAACTGGGCCACCCTATCACTGGGGGATATAAATACAGGGGCCTGACCCTCCAGGTTATGGGTTGGACGCAACGCTGACGACATTGCTCTGTAAAAAAAATTACTGTTGCGAAATCCAAAGTGAAAACCGAAAGATCTGATTCCCAGGAGTAGCCAAGTCTGGGAAAATCTTCTAAGGATGGCTGCAGCTCAACAGAGGCCCGCAAAGCTTAGGAGACAGACATCTGTATTCTGCTTCAGCTCTGCTACATTAGTTCATTACTTTACATATGCTATACATATACTCTATACATATGTATAGAGTGTGTGTGTGTGATACTCTTCAGTGCAAATTCACAGATTATTAAACCACTTTTAAATTACAATTATTATATGCGGATATATTATTCTACCAAGAACCAAATTTGTTTTTAAAACTAATAAACTTTTGGGTGTACAGCCCTCATGGGTTAGTATAGAACAGTACAACAATTTATATATCTGATGACGGTCCTCTGTGGCCGAAACGTCATGAACTTACACGAAAGCATCAGTAAGCGGTGATTCAACCTTTTTTTTATTGCTAGTGGGGTGGGACAGTCCCTTGTACTGCGGCCACTTCTGGCCTATTGTACCAGACCGATGATAGGTGAGGGTGATTATGGAGCAATTGGTGGAATGAAGATTGGCAGGGGAAACCGAAGTACTCGGAGAAAACCTGCCCCAGCGCCACTTTGTCCACCACAAATCCCACTTGACCAGACCCGGGATCGAACCCGGGCCGCCGCGGTGGGAAACCAGCGACTAACCGCTTGAGCTATGGTTGATTCGACCAATATGCTGAGAAGTTACATCAAAGACTCTACTGCATTATATATATACCACGTATATCAAGGTAGGTATCAACTGTTATGGAATGTGACAACCAACAAGTGTAGCAAGATTCAGCAAGAACTTGACGTAATACAATCGCTTTACGTGTTTCAGTCCCATGGGGCCACCTTGAGGGGCTCGTACATAAACGGAGACCACTTATGTTTACATTAAAATTACATATAAATCGTCTTAAAATTACACAAATATACTTTTGGAGTAAATCATGGGGACCCGGCATGTACTCGTATTATAGTGGAAGGATAATATTAAGATAGATCTTAGAGAGAGGATGGGATGGTATGGACTACACTTATCTTGCTCAGGATAGGGACCGGTTGAGAGCTCTTTTGAGCACGGCAGTGAACCTTCGGGTTCCCAAAAATGTTACAAAATTCTTGAGTAGTTTAGCAGCTGGCGACTTCTCAAGAAGGGTTCAGCTCTATAACAGCTAAAAAAGCAAAGGTAAACTTATCGCTGGCCGGTCACGGTAGCCGAGCGGTCTAAGGCATGTACTGTCTTCGCTCGCTTGGAAACCGGGATCGTGGGTTCGAATCCCACTCAGGACATGGATGTTTAGTTTGTGTGTGTGTGTGCGTTTTTCTGTGTTTGTGTACAGGTAGAGGCCTTGCGACGAGCTGATCACCCGCCCAAGGAGTCCTACCGAATGTGTAAGATCTAGAAAAGCCGAAGTGAACGGAGAAGTTCATGTAGGTAGGCCTAGGCCCACTGGAGCTGTAGTGCCAAGAAAAAAAGTTATCGCTGTGCTTAATTAATTGACTACTATGTCGTCAATACATATGGGGGAGCGGAGGTATAGCTCCACCATTCTCTACGTCGGCACTAGATATAGGTACGTGGTCAGCTTCACGCCCCGGCTGCATTACACCCGAGGAAATCTCCCCGGTACCCAACAGACAGGAGGATGAGTGGGCCTCAGAGCCGGTCTGGACGCTGTGGAGAAAAGAAAATTATTGCTCCTGCCGGGACTCGAACTCCAACACCTCGGTCGTCCAGCCTGCAGCCAGTCGCTATACCAACTGGGCTCAACTCCATGCAGTTAGTTTCGATAAATGTGCGCCGCGCTGAAAATGGTCCGGAAAATGCGTGCACCTCATTTTGGCAGAGCTTTCGCTTTCGTTAATTAAATTAGCAATATATGACAGGAGTGTTATTTGCGCTTAAGGAAAATGGTGGAAAATGAAGCTGGAGTGTGAGAAAGAGACGGAGTTCTGGAGTAATTGTGGCGTAGCGTGTTGCTCTGTGGGAACCTTCCTAATGCTTTGCGCATATTATGACAGTGCTCCGCTGCGAGAAACTTCTCACTTCCTCACATTGTCAGCTTCATGAAATCTCTCGGCAATCTGTGACTTTCTTCTGCTCTTTCATTTTCACCGTACTCTTACTCTTGGTTTACTTAATAACGCCTTTCCACCTCCAAAGGTTACAAAAAGCATGCGTCTTTATAATGACGACCAACTATAATTCGAATCTCGACCATGACACCGACTATCCTGAGATTTCTGCATGGTTTTCCTCAGTCTCTCGATGCCGGGACAAAACCTTAAGCTTGGACACGACTGCTTCCTTCCACATCCCTTCCGGTTCATTATTCACCATCACTCAGTTCATTGGGGACACGCGGTAGCGTGGCTGAGGCACTATGCTACAAGTCAGAAGGTCGTGGGTTAGATTCCCGATAAGGTCATTGGATTTTTCAATCGACCTAATCCTTCCTGCCGCACTGTGGCCCTGGGGTTGACTCAGCCTCTAACAGAAATGAGTATCAAGAATCTTCCTGGGGGGTAAACGGCGGGCGGCGCTTAAGGCTGACAACCTTACCGCCATCTGTGAGACGATTGTCTAGAAAATATGGACCCTCAACGTCTCACAACCCTATGGGCCTCCGCGGCCTGTTACAGGGATATATTTACCTTTTTACCTTACCCATTTCATTCAAAGCTATACAATTTGAGTTACGGTCAGAATCGTTACGTGTATTACCGTAAAATAATACAACAAATCAAGACAATACAGACATGTTTCCCGAAACGCGGTACCGAACTACGTTCTGCACAATAATGGCACAATCGCTCTTCAATCACACGTGACACTGTAAGTTTTGTGTTACGCAACAGATACCCACCCACACCTCTGCTGCCATCTGGCGACAGTTCACAAATGGACACATATGGATTCACATTTTTGTGTTCACTTTACGCACAAATAACGCATAAACATGGATATATTTTGAAAGCCAGGCAGTGTACACAAATGATCAGTATTATATACGTGTATCCTGTCATTTCAAGCTGAGTTTTTTTTTATTCGCTTAGTGGGGGGTGGAGTCCAACTGGGTCCACTCGGCACGGCGGCCACTGATTGGCCTACTGTAGCCTGGCCCGTGTGATTATGATGGAGAATTTGGTGGAATGAAGATTGGCACTACAGCGCCACTCTGTCCACCACAAATCCCACTTGATCGAACCCGGGCCGCCGCGGTGGGAAGCCAGCGACTAACCGCTTGAGCTATGGCGCGGACAAGCTGAGTTAGTATAACCGTGGTAAAGTCATCATGCCAACAGTGCCGACGGTACTCACTTGTCATCTATGAACTTTCTGATCTGATGTTCTGGAACGTGAGGCCGTGTAGTTCAGGAATCCTTCCGAAAAGCCTACGATCTTCTATGGGACTACAAGTGGTCACATCTCAGAAGAGAGAAATCTTTATGCAGTGCCTGTTTCCTGTTAAAGTAGCGCTCTGGGGCTTTCAGCTGCACCCACTTACCCAGTTCCTCTATGTATCTGCAGCACTAACTTTCGTTAACTGTGTACATTTCTCTCCATACCTAACAGTACACAACAAACACCAAACTGAAACACCATTTCTTATGTTTAGTATTCAGAATGGAAATCGCAACAGCCTCTTTCAGTCGCTACTCATCGACCACGTCGGTTGGTCATTCAAGGAGGTAAAATGTAAAGTTGTTCCTGTCCAATTAATTAAGCACCACGCTATGAAGACGTATTCGGGAGTGGAGATACAGCTCCACCGTTCTTGACATCGGCACTAGACAGAGGTGAGTGGTCAACTTCACGCCCCGGCCGCTTTACTCTCGGTACCCATTCGATAGGAAGCTGCGTGGGCCCTAGAGCCGGTCCGAACACTGCAGAGAACAGAAAAATGTCCTGCCCCTGACGGGAATCGAATTCAGACCATCCAGCCCGTAGCCCCTCGCTATACCGACTGAGATATCCCGGTTCTTAATCGTCGGTCGGGTAAATTGTGCTGGCCTTCGCCACCCTGAGTCGTGAGAATGAAAATACTCGTTATTTATGGACCATATCTTCTCGCCAGAAGTGCAGAAAAGTATGGCCCACATTTGTCATCACAGCACATGTTCCTTGGGCAGTCGAGCACGTAACCTAACCGCTATATCGACCGAGATATCATAGCCCATGTTTCGGTACGTTAAATTTTAATATTATTCTTTCATTTCGGCCTAGGTCTTCAAAGTCATCTCATGTCAATAGGGGTTTCGCTTAAACTTTTTTGCATATTTCTCCTCTTTTTGTATGCTATAGGCTCATTTAACCATCGTTGATTACATAATTTTAACAATATTTCGTGAAGAATACAAATTCTGAAGCTCATCATTACGTAATTTTTTCCAGCCTCATGTTTATGCTCCTTAACTTTGTTTTCAAACGCCCTTAATCTATTCTTCCCTTAAGATGGGGCTTTTTAAACGTTGATATAATACCACGAACTCCTGATACATTACACAATGGGTACATGCTGGTATAAGATATGATATTACAGTTCAATAAAGGACGAAATTTATTTCTTTACAGAATTCAATTTTTGGTATTAATATTTAGTATGTTTACTTTTTTCAGTTCAGAGAAAGATGAGGAATTTCGAGGGCCGCGCCATAGCTCAAGCGGTTAGTCGCTGGCTTACCACCGCGGTGGCCCATGTTCGATCCCGGGTCTCGTCAAGTGGGATTTGTGGTGGACAAAGTGGCCCTGGGGCAGGTTTTCTCCGAGTACTTCGGTTTCCCCTACCAATCTTCATTTCACCAATTGCTCCACAATCACCCTCACCTATCATCTGGGGCTGGTACAATAGGCCAGAAGTGGCTGCAGTTCAAGGGACATAGTCCCACTCCACTAGCAATAAAAAAAAGATGAGGAATTTACAATAGTTCACGGAGGGATGCGCATGTCCCTGCTTTACCAACTCCCCGCAGCGCCGATGTATTGTGACATTCTAGATTACGTCAACCACACAGTCTGACAGAGTGGAAGTCTCTGAAGATGACGTCAGTATGTTGCTCCGAATCAGTGGTAAGTAACTACAGACTACACGGTGTGAGAACTCAAAATATCTGAATACGAAAATGAATTCCAATTACCTATTACGAGGATAATGTATCGGTGAGAGTGGGGAAATTCCATGGCCTTCTCTTTCGCAAGACTTGGCTTCAGAGAACTTCCTTTTATGCCAATCTGTCAAGGAACTAGTTTCAACTAACAAATGGGAACGAACTCAAGAAAAGATCGCCGAAGCCAACGCAGGCGTCGAGCCTCACATGCAACAAGGATAGGCCGGTTAGCACTCACATTCAAACGTCTAACAGCCACTGAAACTGTGTTCTTGTTTATGGATTACGTAACGACGCTATCAATAGTTACGACCAGTTAAGACTACACAGCGTCGGGTAGGAGCCGGGATAGCGCAGTCAATATAGCGAATGCCTACGGGCTGGACGACCGAGGGGTCGGAGTTCGAGTCTCAGTATGGTCAAGAATGTTTTCTCCACATCGTCCAGACCGGCTCTGGGGCCCACCCAACCTCCTACCCAATGGGTATCGGGGGCTCTATCGTCGGGGGTAAAGCGACCGGGGCGTGAAACTGACCACTCACCTCCAGCTAATTCCGAAGTCAAGCGAATGTGAATTTATACATCCACTGCCCCACACGCAATCATAGCGCAGTGCTCACTTAGTTAGCACAGGGACAACTTTAACTTTTCTTTTTACACAGCGTCGAGTGGTACGCTGTGTAGTGAATCATGAAATGGAGTGCATATTAAAGGAAACTGTCGTGGCCTAATTCGAGGTACTATCCCAACATTTACTTGCATTTACAGTAGAACGCCGATTGTCCGAATTAGCGACAAAGGCTGTTCGGATAATTGGATAAAATTCATATCCATGAGACACACTATTATAACAATGTTATTATGTACTCTACTTTAATAATGTCACGTGCAGGGGTTTGTCCGTGACTTACAAGATGGGTCTATCCCAGCATTCGCATAGAGGGGCTGAGTACGGGACAGTTGGTATCCAAGCCGAGATTTGAAATGGAAGCGTTCCGAACGTGACGCAGTAGTGCTGGCCCGTCTAACACCGCGGGCGGACTCAGCAGGGTACAACTAATGACTTCCACCTTATGCTGGGCTCTTTGTATAAATGGCAACGTGTTGTAACAAAAGTAGGCGTTGTTGTGTTCTTCCCGGAACTTGTTACGTAACGGGGCGCCCATTCAAGCGAACCATACGCAGTATCGGGCGCGTCTCCGCAACGTCCGCAGCCACAGAAGACGGCGGTACTGCGCTGGCATGTACGCAACACTATCGCCCCACACGTGCAGGAATGCACTTCCGGACACTGCACGCAACTTCAAATGGACTTCCTTTCCGTAACCCCGTTTGCAACTGACGGAGCAACACTATGGAACAACACAGACCTACGGACTTACATACACAGTAAAAGTAAAGGTGTCCCTGTAACAGGTCGTGGAGGCCCATAGGGTTGTGAGATGTTGAGGTTCCAACATTTTCTAGACAATAGCCCCATAGATGGCGGTAAGGTTGTCAGTCTTACGCGCCGGCCACCCTTTACCACTCAGGAATATTCCTGGTACTCATTTCTGTTAGAGGCTGAGTCGACCCCAGGGCCATAGTGCGGCTGGAAGGACTACGTAAATTGAAAAAAAAAATACATTGACCTCATCGGGATTCGATCCCGCGACCTTCCGTCTTGTAGCATAGTGCCTGAACCAACTACGCTACCCCGTCCACCTTACACCTTACACCGTACGAAAAACGAAGTTTTCCTGTTCTTAACTACTTAAGCACTATGTATGCGCGTGTGGATGTATAGATCCATGTATCCTTGACCGCGAGTGTAGTTGGTGAATGGCAAGCTTCACGCCCCGGCACCCATCCGCTAGGAAGCTGGGTGGGCCCCATAGCTGGTCTGGCCGACATGGTGAAGAGAAATTCTTCAACATACCGGGACTCCAACCCTGACCCCTCGGTCGTTCAGCCCGTAGCCAGTCGCTATATCGCTCCTACGTTACCACAGTTCGAATGGGATATTAGTCACCTATGGGCTGGACGGCGGAGGAGTCGGAGTTCGAATCCCGGTAGGTCGTCCAGACCGGTTCTGGGGCCCATCCAGCTTCCTATCCACTGGGTACCGGGGGCTCTTTCCCCGGGGATAAAGCAGCCGGGGAGTGAAGCTGACCACTCGCCTCCAACTAGCGCCGAGGTCAAGAACACGTGGATCTATACATCTGCTCCCCCCTAAGTCTCCATGGCACAGCGCTTAAGTAATTACGTACAGAGACAACTTTTACGAGTACATTTTAGAGTTCGCTTTATTTTTCTTTTCCACATTTCTCTCAGTCCTGGCAACATCATCTCTTGATTAAGTCGTAACCCGCGCAGGCTGCCTTAAGCACTAAAGCTCCTTACTTTTATCCAGATTACGGTGAAGGTACAGTAATCCCTGCTCTTAATTATGCAACTGAACACTATGCCATGTAGGAATATGGGGCAGTGGAGGTACAGCTCCACGCCCTTGCCGCTTTAACTCTGGTATCAATTGGACAAGAGGCTGGGTGAACCCCAGAGCCGGCTCTGACGCTACCGAGGCGATAAAAATGTGGTCCCTGCCGGGAATTTAACCCGGGTCGTCCGGCCGGTAAACACAAAACGTTTCGGAGACTGGTTTCTGTCTCTGTCCTCAGGTGGAACCTACTCAGTTGGGCCCAATCGATAGAGCTAGGACCATGGATAATGTCACAGACTTTTAGCTCTTATTTACATAACTAGTATGGACCTAGAAAAATGTCCAGCGATATAGACTAAATCTATCAATTGGGTCCAACCGATTAGGTTCCACCTGAGGACGGAGACAGAATCCAGTCTCCGAAACATTTTGCTTTCAATAAAAACAGGAAGACAGATAATGTCCAGAAACACGATAAATGTGTTAATATGCCATCCTTACAAACATACAGACGCTATTTACACACACAAGTATTCATGGCCTACACAGGACATGATACCGAAACCCCGGAAATGGACAGCGCATTCCACTAGGACGGACACAATTCTGTCTCTTCTCTTTTGTCGTACTATTTATCGGTGCAGAGGCTTTCTGTTTCATTTACAAGTGTCCTTCACTACCCACGGAAATCTTCGTCTTCGGTCACGATGTCCGCAATTGGAAAACACTCGATCTGTCTTAGCAAACACACTGTACGTGCCTGGAAGTAACAAAGATGGCGTCCAGTCGTCCTGCTCACTATTTATGTATGTGATACGATAGTATTGGAGAAATGCGAGCAGAAATGGAATAAGGACACATGAAATATTCAGGACGACTCTCAGGATAGCGCTAACTGAAAGACCCCCATCCATCACTGGGAAATATCACGGACTTGGCGGGCGAACATCCATGCCTAAAGCACGGATCCGATGCTGCCTGAATAGCCAGATCGCGTGCTACATAAATCCCGTGGATACCAGTATCAAGGAAAAAAAATATTCATAGTCGAAACCTGATTACGTTCACTATGCAATAGTTCGAAAATGCGCAAGTCCGTGTTTGTTAGCAGGTGATCCGCGGTCCAATAATTCAAACAGGCTTACTAACCACATTATCTGTAAAGTTAAATGAAAAAGCAGCGATGTGCATAAACATGACGCCATAAAAACGTATGGGGGGAGTGAAGGTAAAGCTCTATACCTATTTAAGATCGGTGCTAGATGGAAGTAAGTGGCCAGCTTCACCCTGTGAAACCCAGAGAAAGAGTGTACAGTGGGTCCCAAAGCCGGCCTGAAAGTCAAACGGAAGGTCACTAAAGAAAACTGTGCCTTTGATGGGAATCAAACTCGGATCGTCTGAGCCCGAAATGAGTCACTTTAATGACTGATTTATCGCAGCTTATCATGTAACAGTCTGTTACAGCTCTCATTCTACCAACAAACTCCGTGATTTTTAGTCCGCAAGCGAACTATACCAACCGAGCGACCGCCGCTTGTCGGCGAAGTTTAGTGCCAACTTTTGCGGATAGAGGGTGTCGCGTGGTCAGCGCAACGAATCCCCACGGCCTCCTCACGAGGCTGAGTGGACCCCGTTCCAGACCCACTACTTCTCAGAAAGAATCTGGTAGCGCCGGGAATCGAACCCGGACACCTCTGGATCTGTAGCCAGGAACTCTGACCACAAGACCACAGAGGCTGTAAACCCCTGTTAATCCGGATTAAATGGGGGAGAGGGCATCCGGATTAAGCGGTAATCTGGATTAATGAAGCAAAAAATGTAACCCGAGGAGACAAAAAACAGAAAATAAATAAATGGAAAATTTAATAATATAGGCAGTGCTGACGAAAATAAGAACATGGCGGTGTACAGCCTTTATTTAAAAACTGTTAAGAAGATAAGAAGCTGAAATCCGGGGGTTCCTTCATCCAGCTGAAGCAAATTTCGGATATTTTCTTGTGTGGTTTCAGCCTCTCCAGCCGCCCTCAACACAGTCTGAAAGTCCTCTTGTTCTAATCCCTCTTCCTCCTAAATCCCATTGTGTCATTTAAAGTGTGTACTCAACTGTGAACAGAATTGTTCATTTTTCGTATTTCAATCCGCAGTCTGGATTAATTGTAACCGGACTATCGGGGGTTACTGTAACACAGTAGTGGCATTTTTTCGTTTCCTCCTAGCGACTAAATCTTTTGCGTTAAATCTTAATAACTTATTGCACGAACTGCTCACCGCTTCGGCCTCAGTTGATTATGATCACTCCTAGATGCAGACCTGACATTACGGAAGATTCCTGACTATTTGCGTAATTGCTTATAACTTAAGAACTCTCAGTCGGTAATGTTGTATTTAAGTCGGTAGGCTATAGCGGCTAGGATACGAACTAGATGGCCGAGGAGTTGGGGTTCGATTCCCGGTAGGGGCAAGAAACTTTTCTCTTTTCCATAACATCCAGACACAGGCTCTGGTGCCCACCCAGCATCCTATACAATGAATTCCCGGGATGCTTCCTCAGGGTAAAGCGGCAGGAACGTGAAGCTGACCACTCACCTCCATCTAGCGCCGAAGTTAAAAATGATGATGCTACACCTCCACTCCCCCATACGTCTTCACAGCGTGGTGCTCAATTAATTAAGCCAAATTCACAACCTTTGGTAATTGTGAAAATTCAATGCAGACGAATGTGGTGCCTCTACAACTTTAACACCATCCGAAGGTGTTGATTAAACCCATTTAAACGCGATAGCAATAGTCATAATGAGACCTGTAAACCATTACTGGTATTGCATAACGTGGGACAGGCGGAATAGTGTCCTTCAGAAAACCCACAACTGTTCCACCGGTCCGTGAGACCCAGGGGCAGAAGCTGCTGTAGAGAACTGTCAACCCTAATCCAAACTGAAGGCTCCACAACTGTTCCACCGGTCCGTGAGACGCAGGGGCAGACGCTGCTGTAGAGAACTGTCCACTCTAATCCAAACTGAAGGCTCCACAACTGTTCCACCGGTCCGTGAGACGCAGGGGCAGACGCTGCTGTAGAGAACTGTCCACTCTAATCCAAACTGAAGGCTCCACAACTGTTCCACCGGTCCGTGAGACGCAGGGGCAGACGCTGCTGTAGAGAACTGTCCACTCTAATCCAAACTGAAGGCTCCACAACTGTTCCACCGGTCCGTGAGACGCAGGGGCAGACGCTGCTGTAGAGAACTGTCCACTCTAATCCAAACTGAAGGCTCCACAACTGTTCCACCGGTCCGTGAGACGCAGGGGCAGACGCTGCTGTAGAGAACTGTCCACTCTAATCCAAACTGAAGGCTCCACAACTGTTCCACCGGTCCGTGAGACGCAGGGGCAGACGCTGCTGTAGAGAACTGTCCACTCTAATCCAAACTGAAGGCTCCACAACTGTTCCACCGGTCCGTGAGACGCAGGGGCAGACGCTGCTGTAGAGAACTGTCCACTCTAATCCAAACTGAAGGCTCCACAACTGTTCCACCGGTCCGTGAGACGCAGGGGCAGACGCTGCTGTAGAGAACTGTCCACTCTAATCCAAACTGAAGGCTCCACAACTGTTCCACCGGTCCGTGAGACGCAGGGGCAGACGCTGCTGTAGAGAACTGTCCACTCTAATCCAAACTGAAGGCTCCACAACTGTTCCACCGGTCCGTGAGACGCAGGGGCAGACGCTGCTGTAGAGAACTGTCCACTCTAATCCAAACTGAAGGCTCCACAACTGTTCCACCGGTCCGTGAGACGCAGGGGCAGACGCTGCTGTAGAGAACTGTCCACTCTAATCCAAACTGAAGGCTCCACAACTGTTCCACCGGTCCGTGAGACGCAGGGGCAGACGCTGCTGTAGAGAACTGTCCACTCTAATCCAAACTGAAGGCTCCACAACTGTTCCACCGGTCCGTGAGACGCAGGGGCAGACGCTGCTGTAGAGAACTGTCCACTCTAATCCAAACTGAAGGCTCCACAACTGTTCCACCGGTCCGTGAGACGCAGGGGCAGACGCTGCTGTAGAGAACTGTCCACTCTAATCCAAACTGAAGGCTCCACAACTGTTCCACCGGTTCGTGAGACCCAGGGGCGGACGCTGCTGTAGATAACTGCCAACCTTATCCAAACTGTAGGTGCGATATCGTGAAATCTGGTAGATCGTTACCGACGTATCGGAGGAAAGTTCTGCCTCAATCTTCAGAGTAGGAGTCACTTTTCTAAGCCGAAGATGGAGGAAGCACGTTGCACTACCATACTACTGCAAGGTGTGATATCGTAGGATACGTGTTCTTCATAGTAACAGCCGTGACAGCAAAAAATCTCACCTAATGTAAATGTGCTCCTTCAATAGACACTTCCCTGTACCAGATACTCCCACGACATGACATGCGTGCGACCTGCATTCGAATTCCGTTGTACACTGGCACCGTACACACTGCATAATTCAGTACAAAACCTTCAGCTATAAAAATGTCAGGTACAGCCACGTAACATTCCAAGGGTCCTGGTGCGCCGTGAAAGGTTACTAAATCCGCAGTCAGTAGAGCCACGCGCTGGGTGACAGGAGTTACATTCCCGGCAGGTGCAAAACCACTTATGCTCAGAACGGCTCTGGGACAGACTATACAGCAACGCACGGTACGACGACGAACAAATTAAGAAGGATTCTGAAGGAAGCGGTTGTGGCATAATCTAGGAAGGGTACCGGCGTTTACTTGGAGGGACTGAGGGAAACCATGAACGATATTACTCAGTACAGCTAAAGCCCTGGTCAGTCAACCACTGTGCCGCATTTTCGAAAAATCTGTTTACTAGCTGTATATCATGATTTTTCCCTGCATTTTGGTGACGAGCCAGAAACATATACTTAGTTTTGTCTGTGTTTACACTTCTAGACCAACCTCAATACTTGCCTCAATTAAAGTTTGTGTTTTTCTTTATGGTATCTATGTTATCACCCAGTAGATTCACATCGTCGGCATAGACCAACAGCTGATGTGTCCCATTTAATTTCAGTTCCACCTGATTTTCCTGGACCTTCCTAATTGCATATTATTATAAAGCAAAGTTGAAAAGCAGTGGCGATAAAGCATCTCCTTGTTTTAGACCATTTTGGATAGGAAAATTATCAGACAAATGTTTACATATACGGGGTTTACTATAACTTTCGTTTAAAGGCATTTTAATCAGCCTAACTAGTTTCAAGTGTATCCCAAACTCTATGAGAATATTGTACAGTGCTTCCATCCTAACTGAATCATGGGGGAATACAAGCTACAGGCTATAATTTCTGAAGCAGACGGAAATAATTTCCGGGAGACCGTATTCAAACGACTACTTCAGAAATTCAATCCACTCTTAAAGTTAACGTCGATTCGGACTCCACGAACTGTACTTAGATATGCAAGACAGCACTTCACAGATTGACCCAATGGCCGACATATTTTTCACGATACTGAACCGCTAAACCAAGTGGTGCGTGTCTGCATGGCATCGCTCCTCCCCAATCCGCACCAATTCATCGCAACACTCAACAAGTCAAGAAGCCTCTTTCTCATGTTTCACGACGAAATGTCCATGCTACAACGAGAGTTTAAAGAAATCTACTACTGACATCCAACTTGGAAGGTACTTCTGAATCTCTACGCGAATTCTCGTGATGAGTCACTCAAACAGGGGTCAAGCAGGGCCATCAGACGAAGATATAACAATTTTTTTACCTTTTGACCCTTCTGACCCTATTTGATTCCATCTATCGAAAAAGAAGCTGTATAAAATACACAAAAAGTTGTAATAAACTGCTCGAATCGATCATAAAACGTTTGAATTGGTATAAGCTTATTACATCTGTTGTCAGACAAGTTAACTATTTCGTCTATCTTCCGGTGACGTTTAAGAATTGTTAACTAACGGACATCTTGCGCTCGTCAAAATATGCCAATGATTAAGCGATATTTGTGGTTGTCACGGCAGTGGCTATGAACATTGCTGTCTTCTCAGATGTGATGCCGTGAAGTGTGGTAAAACGTTACCAGCGTTTTGGGAGATCCTGCTGCCTCCAACTTCAGATCGCAGCGGTGACGAAAAAGAACATAAGTTTACTGACGTTTCAGAAGAAACGTACTGCTTCCATGTTCAGGGACGAAGAGTAAGCCAATGCAGAGCAGCATTTTCTGTCGCTGTTTACTTATCGCTGGTTGCTTATCTTATATTTCGGCACAGAAGATGGAGGCATAATGTTGCTCCGAAACGTCGGTACTACATTGCGTCGCATAGCATCACGGCTGTGATGACCTCAATTCCAACATACCATGACCAAGCTTGTGACACACCCTGGAAAGTGACGCAGTGCGAAGCACCGCTACAAACTTTACAGTACTATTGGAAATCAATTTTAATTCGAGCTATAGAGGATCACATGTTTGTGCAGGAAGTGAATATTATGTAATATAATTCCGAGGAATCTTTTTGTCGGTGTGCTTTAAAGTTAATGGAAATTCAGCTGAATGTAAGACTGGTTGATTATAAGCGGAAGAAACTGGCCGCAAGTTTCCTAGGCCACTGTGCAGGATTTATCTAAAATGACAGTGGAAATTTAAGAATAAACCACTGCACTGCGTTTCTTTTGTTTAAATACATATTTGTTCTACAAAGGCAGTGTCCATTCCGGGTTGTGCAGGCTTCGGGTATTAGAATTCCCCACTAACACCGGTGTCTCTCGTGCGATTGCAGGGGCTTCCCAGTAACCTGATATTCCACCCCAACGAATCCTACCGCTTGTCTGAATAAGGGCTTAGAAAACAACAGAGCATGCAAAGACCCATCATTAAAGCATTTATGCAGGTCAGGCTATTAGTAGCAAAAAGGGGCAAAGCTTTCACTGTGCTTAAAAACCCCGCCATAAAGATGCATGAAGGAGTAATGGTAAAGCTCTGTGGTTTTTAGTTTCTGCAGTGGGTGGAGATGAGTCCAGTCCGATTTACCCCTGGGGAAGGAGCTTNTTTACTGTCCGAGCTGATTGTCAAGGTAATGTGGGACCCTTTACGTCTCACAACCCTATGGGCCTTCACGGCCCGTTACACGGATAGGTGTAGATCACTTTGCTCTCTGACTGTCTGTCTGGGTATCCCTTAATTTTTGTTAAGAGGCCTATGAGATCACCTTGTTGTCTGTGCGTCTGTGTATCCAACCTAGTTTTCTGTTTTCCATGCAGTCCGTGTCGTATTAAAGGAAAGCAGGTGGTTAGTTCTTTCCAAAACTTCTTGTTCTTCTTGCGCTGATGCTTGTTTTTCTTGTGTGAGACAGAAATAGTAGTTTTTCCCACTGTGCTATTTCCTAACTGGCCTTGCATCTGTTGTCTTTATGCTTCTGTTCGTCTGTAATGTAATTATTGTTATCTGTCTGTAACTGGCCTTGCAGCTGTTGACTCGCCACGCAAATAATAAAGAATTTAACTGAATTATTGCTGCTATTTTATCACCATCATCATTTTATCATTACCATCATAATTCCCTGGTCGATATTAGCCTTCTCAGTTACGTTCCACAATCCGCAATTGTTTATTCAGTGTTAATGTGGATATTTCACAGGTTTTATGTTAGCCGAGTTTATTGCATCTCTTCTCTTCCCGTATTTTGAAACTGAAACGTCACGTATTCATCGTAACATTGAAGACTCAGCTCAATTAAATAAACAAATAAATTCCTTTTATTGCAAACCCCTAAAAATAAAAACATACCCTTCTGAGAAAAGGGCGAGGCGTAGAGAATTCAGAAAATACTAAATAATTTATAAACAGCAAAGAGAACATCACAGAAAGTTCAGGAGTTATAGAATAAAACAGGGGGCACGACGACACAAGAAGTTCAAAAGCATCTGGTATGAAGCAGAGGGCACGACACAAAAAATTCAAGAGACTCTGGTATAAAACAGGGAGCACGACATAAAAAATTCAAGAGCATCTGGTATAAAACAGGGCGCACATCAACAGAAGTTCAAGGGCCTCTGGTATAAAACAGGGGGCACGACAACAGAAGTTCAAGAGTTTCTGGTATAAAACAAGGGGCACGACAATAGAAGTTCAAGGGCTTCTGGTATAAAACAGGGAGGGGGGGCACAACAACAACAACAACAACAGATGTTCAAGAGTCTCTGGTATAAAGCAGAGGACACGACAATACTCGTAGAAGTTCAAGAGTCTCTGATATAAAACAGAGGGCAAGACAACAGAAGTTCAAGGGCCTCTGGTATAAAACAGGGGGCACAACAACAGATGTTCAAGAGTCTCTGGTATAAAGCAGGGAGGTAAAAAATTATAGTTATCCCTGTGTTTAACTAATTAAGCACTACGCCATAAAGATATATAGGGGGATGGATGTATAGATCCATGTATAGATATATGTATAGATCAGCTTCACGCCCCGACCGCTTTATCCCTGGAAAAATAGCCGCCGGTACCCACTGGAGAGTAAACTGGGTGGGCCCTACAGCCGGTCTGCACGACATGAAGAGAAATATCTGATCCCTACCGGAACTCCTACCCCTCGGTCGTCCAGGCCGTAGCCAGTCGCTATACCGACTGCGCCAGGACACAAAGTTCAAGAGCCTGTCTTATAAAACAGGGGGCACGACACCAGAAATTCAAGATCCTCTGATATGAAGCAAGGGCATGAAGAGGGGGACACGTGACGACAAAGATTACGGAGCGGGCATCTTCAAGCCCCTCTGCAGCTCAACACAGGCCACTTAGTACAGTGGGCAGTGTTTCATTCCACTCCAGAAAAGAAATCGGTGAGTGCCGAGGCAGGGTTGCCTCATACTGCCGTTTCTATGTCGCCACTTTTTGCAGCTTTACAAGTAGAGCAGCTTCGTTGAGGCGGACTGGACTCCTGATAAACGGAGTAGATTCAGGGCGGAAAATGCCTTTACCACACACACGTAAAGTCCGACCATTTGAGGGAAAAAGAAAACTGGCAGTCTTAAATTGTCAACTGCATGAAGTTACATGGAGTCTTTCTTGAGAAGCCAATAGTTGTTCAGCCACTCAAAAAATTTCCAGCGCTTTATGGAACCCTCAGGTTCATTCACCGTGCTTACAAGAGCCAATAGTCCCTATTCTAAACCAACCTATTTCCCGAAAATCCAATTTAATATTATCCTCCCACAACATCAAGGTCTTCCTCTCTCAGGTTTCCCCATCAAAAATCTGCATGAACTCATTGTCTCTCACTTGCGTGCTACATTACCTAACCAAATCGTCCTCCTGGCTCAATCATTCTAATAATATTTGGCGCAGGGTACAACATATGAAGCTCATAATTACATAATTTTCTCTAGCCTCCTATTATCTCATCCATGTTCTATTCTAATATTCTCCTCAGAATCCTGTTCTCAGTTCATTTTCCCTTTGCATGAGAGACCAGGTTTCAGTCCCATACGAAAGTAAAGTTCTGTATATTTTGATATTTATGTTTTCAGGTAAAAAGACAGAACACAAAAGATTCTGAACTGGATGTAGTAACAGGACACAATTCAACCTCAAAGGGTACGTCAATTTTGTCTGAAAGAATATCTGTTTCCTAGAGTGCAGGCAGAAAAGGAAAGATTTAGAATAAATCTGCCCCGAAGGATTTCCTTCCTTGTGCTACAGTTCGAGTGGAACATTGGCCAATGTTTCATGCAGAGGTTTCTTAAATTCAAGTAATATAAAACTTCTGCCTTCACAGGATAACAGAAAAGCACTCCACAGCCAGTCTGAACCGGAACGACTCAAATCTGTGGTCCCAGTGCAAGGTCGCGTCTTCCTTTGATAGCCCAGCCACCAGACCAGGACGTCAGCGGGTTGGTTGTACTTTTCCTTTGTTTTGCTTACGGACTCTGTTACAACCGCAGCCGCTATACACCGCTGAATCAGGTGGTAATATCATTACGATTGGTGAACTGTCAAAGGAGGTGTTAGGAGGCCATATTCCAAGACGTTATCATGAGGAAAACCACGAAAATCCCAGTCACGATACTGGCTCTCCGAATTAATATTCGAACCCTATAATCCACTCGATTAGGTCCCCTCCTAATAACATCCGGCCGATCACAGTGGCCGCGCGGTCTTCGCCCGCTCGAACACTGGGATCATGGGTTCGAATCCCACACAAGGCATGGATGTCTGTGTTTAATGTGTGCTTGTGTTAGGCAGGGGCCTTGCAACGAGCTGATCCCCCGTCCCAAGAGTCCTACCTACTGTCTGAAATTAAGAAACTGAAGTGAAACAAAGCGTCTCACGGATGCCCTGTGCTCCAAAGAAGTAGCAGATCTCAACTACTCCTAATTAACGATCATTATAAAATCTGGTATGAATGCCACGTCGCTAGGTCGCCCCATCAGCGTACCTCTTCTTTTCTACAAGCAAAGACACCAATACGGTAGCTGTATAAACAGAAGCGCGACACTGGGTCCCATTGTGAGCAAAAATCCAGATGACGCCCCCTAACCATTTCCTACAAGTTCCATTCTAATATTATCCTTCCATTTTTGCCAATGTCTCCCAAGTGGTGTCTTCCATCCGGGGTTTCCGGTTAAACATTTATATGCATTTATTTGTGGGCTCATCGTGCACGATAAATATTTAGCTCGCGGTTCACGGAGATGGTCCGAGTGCCGGTAACGCTCCAGACTTGAATTCGGGAGGTACTTAGTTCGGATCTCGGCCGGGACATTGCCTAGCCTGATTTCGTGGTTCTCCTCAATACCTCCAAACAAAGGCCCAAATTACACTACAGCCATTTCCTTCGAAATCCTTCCCAATCCATCTATCATCCTACAATTCGACATTTTGAGTCTGGCTATTGACAAACATGAAACTCCGTGGTTTTAGTCCGCAAGTGAACTACACCGACCGAGCGACCGCCGCTTGTCGGCGAAGTTAGTGCCAGCTAGCGGATAGAGGGTGTCGCGGTCAGCGCAACGGATCCCCACGGCCGTTAATTTCGGTTTTCTAGACCGGATGTGGCTATTGACATCGTCGTAAAATTAGCCACGAAAACGTAGTAGGAATTATAAAACACCTCGTGTATGTCCAACGTCCTCTTTCCTTGGCACAAATATTCTCCTTGGCACCATCAATCTATGTCCTTTTGTACAGCGAGAAACAAAGTTTCACGCCCATATAAAACAAACAGCTGAAGGCAAGCATCTGTAGGTTTTACCAAAGAACAACTCGTCAATAGTTTGCCGTTTGTAAACAAAAGGGACTGAAAGCTGTGATAAAAAGAAAAAGAAAACGGCGTAACTCCAACAGAATGTGGAAAACACCTTGCTGGAATCTGATACAGTAAACCACGACGGGCGTCTTAACACAAAAGTGAACCCAGTCATTTGCATCAAACATGAACGAAGCTTTGATGTAACTGACTGATTCATGGAGCAGTCTTTCTCGATAAACCACGAATAGCTCACCTAGTAAAGAAATTGCCAGCCTTTCTTGTATGGGGCCGCCATAATTTCTTTCTAAAGACAGCCAGCCAGAAAACTTTCCTTATAAAGTCAGGTTTAACCCCTTTAACACTCTTTTTACTGACAGCCCTAAAATATTCAGTACAGAAGTACAATTTCTTTAGATACTTACAATTTTGGTAAAAATATTTGGTATACTCGTATTTCCTTCTATTTTAAATTTACATTTTCCACCAAATATTCAGGAATTTAGAAAGTGCCTGGCATGCCTTCCCTTACCGGCGCCCATGCTTCCTTGCGTCCTCACACACTACGTGTTTGTTACGTTTGTCAAAAGTCACAGGTGATATTAGTTGCGAACACGAGCAGATGATGACAAGAATAACCGGAAGTGGAAGGCATGCTGTAAGAATTTCAAAAGCTACAAAATTAAATTTGTCCATCTCTTATGCAGCGCAGCAAATACAATATATATATATATATATATATCGGACGCTTCGCACTGAGATGTCCTGGGTTGAGACCGTGCAATCTTGTAAGCGGGTACGGACGTTTCGGATGGACACCCTGGCTCATCTTCATGGTTTAAGATGAAGTTTACACGGTGTCATGATCCAGAATACCTCAAAACTGTGACAACTTCGAAACTTAATAGAACATCTTGAGTAATTTTGGAGGAGAAACACGCGGATGAACGAGATGTCCTTGATGTATCAATTTAATGCAAAGCCTCGTTGATGGGTATTTTCTTAGCACAAAAATGCACTGGAAACTTTATGAAGTGGAAGTGTGTGTGTACAGAGTTCACAGTTTGCCGGAGGCAAACGCAAGCAGACGGCGGCAACTTGACAAGAGGAACCAGTTTTCATTCAGACTTTCACCCGGATTCCTAATAATCCAGAGAACTTTCATGGCAGGCAATGGAAGTGTTCCCACTGCGCCAATTATCCAGCAGTTTCACTCTCTGTCTAGTCACACACACACTGCTTTCGGTTTCTAAGCGTGGGATATGAAAATGTTTGTTTTATCTGCTTCCGTGACTTTGTCGGCTTTCATTGTCATCCGTATGAACGGTCCTGAACTAACGTTCGAAATCTCGAAACGTAAAGATTAAGATACACAACACCACGTTACACGAGGTTCGGGATTATTAATATCTCGTTATTTTGCGCGTTTTTTGTGCGTTTGCTGTCAATCGCTATACTGTACGGACAGCGCCGACTGGTACGATGAATGATGAATTGAAAGAGATCTGGAAGGAATCCGTCGTGGCGTAAACGAAGAACTATTCCGGTATAAAGGGACTGAGAAATACACTGTGTATTCTGGTACATGTTTACTAAAGTTTCGGAGGAATATATTGCTTCCATCTTCAGGGTTGACGAGTAAACTAATAAAAGCAAGCTTGCATGCTTGCTTCTCTTACTATTTCAAACTGAAGATGAATGTTCTTTCCCCCTACCAAAAATAACTTAACTAATTAAGCACTACGCCATGAAAGCGTATGGGGGAGTGGCTGTATATAGATCCACGTATTTTTGACCTCGGCACTAGTTGCAGGTGAGTGGTCATCTTCACGTCCCGGCCGCTTTACCCCCGAGAATGAGCCCCCGCTACCCACTGGATAGGAGGTTGGGTGGGCCCCAGAGCCGTCTGAACGCTGTGGAGAGAAGAAAAATCCTGCCCCTACCGGGACTCGAACTTCGACTCCTCGGCCGTCCTGCCCGTTGCCAGTCGCTATACCGACTGAGCTATCCAGGCTCCTTAAGTTCTTCCAAACCTGCTGTAAATTTATACCAGACCACACAGCGTATCGCTGTTACCGATAATACTGATAGAGTTTTACGCGTCTTCACGCGTGTGACGTAGTCCTATCACATTAACTAAGGGAAGTACAAGACTGGGTGTTATATTACAATTGTGCTCTTCTGTAATGTGACAACGTATACTGGGAATCCTTGACTGGACTCAGGCAAGCAAAGGGACTCATATCAGGACCCTATACTAAGAGAGCGAAGGAACTGTTGAAGTTAAACAGGAACCAGCTACGATGGGTGGTAGGACCACTAACAGGGTACTGTCACCTTAAAGGACACCTCTTCAAATTGGGACTAAGTAAGAGTCCAAGTTGTGAGAGGGTCAAGAAGAAAACGAAACAGCCACACATATCCTGTGTGAATGTGGGGCCTTAGCTTATTTAAGATTGCGCCACTTGGGTCAATACTTTATGGAACCAAGTGACTATTTCGACGCCCCACGTACAAAATCCTACGCTTCATTCGAAGTGCAGGATTGTTGAGGGGGATAATCAGAAGAGGAGGCACAACAGATCACTGGTCGCGGTGCAAGGGCCAAGAAGGCCCACCCCTTATGTATTCATTCATTCAATGTGACACCGTGTAGTTTGGTAGATGGGTCCCCACATTTCAGAGAAAGTGCTGCTCCATATTCAAAATATATTCCACCCTCAAGGTGGTGACAGAAAATTCTTCCGAAACGTCGGTACTCATCTCAGAAACTGTGCTAAGAAGAATATCTAAGACTTAAACGGAGAGAAGCCAAACTAGAGACGGAGAACTGCATAACGAGAATCTCAGCTTCACAGTTTGAGTGTATTCCTTCCGCACAGAAATTCCACTGCAGTAAACAAGAACCGGGATAGCGAGGTCAGTATACCGACTGGCTACGGGATGGACGAACGAGAGGTCGGAGTTCAAGCCCCGGTAAGGTCAAGAATTTTCTCTTCTCCACGTCATCCAGACTGGCTCTGGGGTTCACCCAACCTCCTATCCAACGGGTATCGGGGGCTCTTTCCTCAGGAATAAAGCGGCCGGGGCGTGAAGCTGACCACTCACCTCCAACTAGTACCGAGGTCAAGAAAACGTGGATCTATACATCCACTCCCCCATACGCACAGGGACAGCTTTACCTTTTCCTATACCATGAATATATATGAGGGAATGGAGGTATGGCGCCACCATGGTTGACTTAGGCATCAGATGTAAGTTCATCGTCAACTTCACATCCCGGCCGATTTACCACCAAGGAAAGAGCTCTCGCTAACCACCGGAAAGGAGACTGGCTGGGTCCCAAAGCCTTTCTATGGACGCTGTGGAGTAAAGAAAAAAATCTCTTGCCCCTAACGGGAATCTAACCCCGGCTGTCCATCCCATATACCGTTGCTATACCGACTGAGCTATCCCGGTCCCCTCACTCATCCTACTACACGACGCACGCATCTTACTCGTAATATCCAGAGCCGGGAGAACGTGAAATATCATGAACGTATCAGGGCAAATGAACGAAGAGTGGGAAGCCCTGTGTTGCGATCATTACTTCAGCAATGAGCACAGACCTCCGGTCTGCAACCCGAGGCACTGACATGTAAGTTACCAGTGCATTACACATGGCTGTTTTACAATAAAATGCACGACAGCGCCTGCATTATCGACCGGTAGCAATTCCCGGGCAAGCAAGGCTCCGACAGCCACATTGCCCGCACTACTCCGATACACTGTAAACACTTTATGTGTATGTGTGAAGGGTTCTGTCTTCTGCGATTTAATGCCATGTAGTCCCATGTTTCGGAGGAACATATCGCCTCCATCTTCAGGGTCGAAGAATGTCAAGCAAAAAAAAATACGCCTGAAGCATATTGCAAACAGAGCCAGAAGTCCTATTATATCCCGGAAGATAGAACTTTTTATAACCATTAAACACTACGCCATGGAGGCGTATGGAGGAGTGGATATAAAAAAAGTAAAAAGTAAAGTTATCCCTGTAACAGGCCGTGAAGGCCCATAGGGTTTGAGACGTTAAGGGTCCCACATTACCTTGACAATCGGCTCAAAGATGGCGGTAAGGTTGTCAGCCTTACGCGCCGGCCGCGCTTCACTCCCCAGGAAAATTAGTGCGGCCGGAAGGATTAGGCCAATTGAAAAAAATCCAATACCCTCATCGGGACTTGAACCCGCGACTTTCCGGCTTGTAGCATAGTACCTTAACCACTACGCTACCGCGTATCCCCGGAGTGGATGTATAGATCCACATTTTCTTGACCTCGGCACTAGATGGAGGCGAGTGGCCTGGGCCGCTTTACCCCCGGGGAAAGAGCCCTCAGTACCCATTCGATAGGAGACCCCAGAGCCGGTCTGGAGGACGTGGAAAAGAGAAAAATTCTTGAACCTACCGGGACTCGAACTCCGACCCCTCTATCGTCCACCCCACAGCCAGTCGGTATACCGACTACGCCATCCCGGTTCGCAAATTCTCTCGTAGTAGCGTCCGAAGGGTTACTAACAACAATACTGAAGTACGCCACTGAACATTGTGCTGAGCAGTTCCATCTCCACGTGTTCTCACAACTTATTTCCCGAGATCCATCTTAATGTTATCGTTCCATTTCCTAGGTCTTCCTACCTGACTTTCTCTAAAAGGTTTCTCCGCCTAATATGGATCACCATCCGAAACCGTGGTGCCGTTCAACGGGAAATTCAATTTTCCTCGCATGCGCATTGATGCCGGAAGTATTGGATGCGAATTACGCCGAGGTTGTTAACCCCTTCTGCATTTTCCCGGGCTCCTGGGGCCTAGTAATCATAACTACAGTCCCTTCTCAAAGGACGTCTGTTAAGCTACGTAGCTTGATCACGGGCGTACCACGTCTGTAGGCTTCAGGAATCAACTGAAATACTGAAACGGCTACACGAATTATTTGTGATATCACACACACAATCCCTGCACTTAATTAATTAATTAAGACCACGCCTTTAAGACGTATTGGAAAGTGAAGGTAACAGCTCCACTCGATCTTAACCTCGCTAGTAACTGCAGAAGGGTGGTCAGCTACACGCCCCGGCTGCTTTACTCACGGGAAAAGAGCCTCTGGTACCCACTGGATAGGAGGCTGGGCGGACCCCTGGACCGGTCTGAACGCTCTGAAGTAGAACAAAATCCCTTGCCCTTATCGGGAACTGAACCCTGATTCCTCGGCTTTCTATCTCATTGCTATACGGATTGTGTTACCTCGGCTCCATGACACGAACAACACAAATAATGGGCTGCAATTCTTAAATGTTACATAGACGCAATAAACTACAAGAAACACGAAATGGATTATTATTTGCCATTAAATCCAGGCTTAAAAAAGCGATGTGACTTAGGCCACTTTTCTATTATTTACAGCTTTGGTGACGCACGGTGATAATTTCATATATTGAGAGTTAGGTTTCTTGGCGCCCAGCAATGAATCGGAGGCAGACATGAATCGCCTTATGCATTAAAATGCATATGATTTCCTAACGACAACACAGAGGTGTGAACAGTCGTTTTAAGCACCAAACAGCATGTAGCTGTCTAACAAACAAAGAAAGGTGAACACAGATTGCTTTATGCATTGATACAGTATACAATCTCCTTTTAACCAAACAGAACAGAAGGGAAACTAACAGACAACTTTTTTGCACTATGAAAGAGTTTACCTAGCGAGCTAGCATGACAGCATCTCGATTAGGTAAAGACCGGTACCTTACTAATCCTTTCTAATTCATCATTCGTCTGTCACGTCACCATCCGATGCTAAACAGTCTTATCTATTGACAGGGTCGATGAACGAAAACAAAAATTTTTCAATTTGGAGAACATGAATTTCTTCGAATTAATTATTTGAGAATTTAAATGCCGCATTGACGTCCATCTTACTTCACTATAGATATAGAAACACAGATACAAATGTAAACATAAGAATGATCAAATCAAGGAGGATTTTATGGGCAGGTCATGTAGTACGCATGAAGAAAAGGAATGCATATAGTATTTTGGTGGGAAAGCCAGAAGGAAAGACATCACTAGGAAGACCTAGACGTAGGTAAGAGTACATTATTAAAACGAATCTTACGATGGGCTGGTACAGACTGGATTGATCTGACTCAGAATAGGGACCGGCGGAGGGCTCTTGTGAATATGGTAATGAACCTCTGAGTTCCATAAAATGCTGAGAAATTCTTGAGTAGCTGAGCGACTGGTGGTTTCTCAAGAAGGGTTCAGCTCCATGCAGTTACAAAAATAATTACACTCCATATATGGCATTGCATAGGATCGGAAATTATTTTCTTTGCGTTTCATTAAATATTCGCAATATGAAAATGATTCAATAAATCCCTGCAGATCCAGATTTTTAATGTCTTGTAGTGCTTTCCTATACATTGACCCGTTCTCTAAAGAAAAATGGTTAAGTTAGATTCCAGTTTTGTACAAAATACGCACAGTAATGATATCAGACGCCGGTCACGGTATCCGAGCGGTCTAAGGCATGTACTGTATTCGCTCGCTTGGAAACCGGGATCGTGGGTTCGAATCCCACTCAGGGCATGGATGTTTAGTTTGTATGTGTGCGTTTTTCTGTGTTTGTGTACAGGTAGAGGCCTTGTGAGGAGCTGATCACCCGTCCAAGGAGTCCTAACGAATGTGTAAGATCTAGAAAAACCGAAGTGAACGGAGAAGTTCATGGAGGTAGGCCTAGGCCCCACAAAAAAATCGCCCGTGTAAAAATTCCAACACTACTAAATTCGATGTAAACACTTTCAACTGTTTCGTAAATAAACATACCGGTGGACACATTAGTTTCTCGATTATGCGTTCATTTTATGCACATCATACAGGAACCTCCATACCTCAGGCACACAAGCCGGGCTGTCACTGCGGTAGCTCTGGGATACTCCACACAATGGAGCCCCCCACCCCTGCAGAATAAAGCCACCAGAACATGAATGTAATCTCTCATTTGCATGGAACACCAATGTTGAATACGTGGAGCTTCGCTGCCACGCCCTCTGCCTTACAGACGCAGCTTCACGCCCCCCACAGCTCGTGGCTTAGTTTATCGAACGATCCTAAGCCGACTGTTTGATAACGAAAATCTATGCGATGGGGCACAGGTGCACCACTCTCCACTGTTGCGCTCACGAGTGGAGGGGGCGCAGCAGTGCACATATGTAGCTTTTACACGGGGTTGTCGACGGTAAACTTGATTTTTCGTGAAAACAATAATGACGGTATTATATAGCTGAAATGTTAACACCAGCATTAAGTTCCGTAATAAAACGCTTCTCAACTAGTGGCCCGCGGAAAGCTGCAAGCTCGCGGCTTTAAGCTGGTTCGCAAATCAGTAAGATGTCTACGCCTTGAAGACGTATGGGGGAGTGGATCTATAGATCCACATTTTCTTGACCTCGGCACTAGCTGGAGGTGAGTGGTCAGCTTTACGCCTCGGCCGCTTTACTCCCGGGAAAGAACCCGCGTTTCACGACATGAAGTGAAAATTCTTGACCATACCGGGACTCGAACTCCGAACTCTCGCTCGTCGAGCCCGTAACCAGTCGCTATACCGACTTCGCTATCCCGGCTCCAACTAGACGTACATGGAAGTGAAAAAGAACAACTTCGTCCCACCTGTGCTTAATTAATTCAGCATCACATCATAAATACATATGCGGGAGTGGAGGTATAGCTCCAGCATTCTCGATCTCAGCACTAGATGGAGGCGAGTGGTCAGCTTCACGGCCCTGCCGCTTTACCTCCGGGGACAACGCTCCAGGTACACATTGGATAAGGGACTGAGTGAGTCCTAGAGCCGGTGTGGACCTTGTGGAGAGGAGACAAATCTCTTGCCCCTGCCGGGAATCGAACCCCGTTCTTCCAGCCCGTCGTTGTACCGACTGAGCTATCCCGGCTCCAGGGTACATGTAAAACAATGGGTTCTGAGGGTGTACAATGGATTCATGTAGCAGATACACTATACTGGTGGGGTGAACACAGTATTGAACATTCGGGTTCCACACAGGAAAGTAAATATTTCGCCTCGCTGAGAAAATATCTTCTCGAGAAACACTCTGCTTCATGGAGTCACTTAACGACAGCCGTAAAAATAATAATAATAATTTGCAAGAGGCAACTCTTGTCGTGTCGCTGTTTTTCTCTCTTCTTCGGGAATTTAACGGCGCGCCCGTCCACTGATGCGACAGAGAACACGGGGTTTTGGCGCTGAACTCCGCACCGCCCAGAAATTGGGAGGCGAAACCTCGCTACAAACCCCACAAACACCGATATGTCTATTACACATGCTCCAGCTCGCCACTTTGAATTTCGAGTGACTAACGAGGATGATTAAGTCATCTCTCCTACAACTGCACCACATAAAGGCATTAACTTTACACTCCCGTGGAGCAGTCGTGCTTATCTCTCAGATAGTCATGACACTCCTCGCTTTTCATACTACCCTATGGTTCACTTCCCTCAAGTCTGAGATCACTATGATGTCTGTCAGCGTACGTCATATACAGTGTGTCCCAGGAGAAAAGGTCAATATTCTGGGAGGTCACTGTCGGTCATTCAGAGCAGAATAAGTGTATATGTACATGTCAGAGTATCTGGTTACAGACCCAGAGGTCCCGGGTTCGATTCCCGGCGCTACCAGATTTTCTGAGAAGTAGTGGGTCTGGAACGTGGTCCACTCAGCCTCGTGAGGATAACTGAGAAGCTATTTCAAGGAAATAGCGGCTCCGGTCTAGAAGACCGAAATCAACGGCCGTCGGGATTCGTTGCGCTGACCACGCGACACCCTCTATCCGCTAGAACTGGCACTAACTTCGCCGACAAGCATCGGTCGCTCGGTCGGTATAGTTCACTTGCGGACTAAAGCCACGGAGTTTTTGTACATATATGTTCTATTCCGAATGGTTTTCGAGATAGAGTGGAACATCTGAACACTGTAGGATAGAATAAGGGGCACGAAACCAGACAGAAGAGGCTGAATTCAAATTAAAGGAATGTGTGCAGATACAGAGTGTTTCACGACTTTAGGGCATAATTGCAGGAGGTGACTTCCTAGGTCTTTGTGATCAAAAAAGTTCATATACACATGTGTCCAATTTTGGACGGTTACGGAGTTATGGCCGTTTTGAACTCAGAATAGAAGGTAACGATTACTGACAATAAACGGAACAAAATAATGAACCAGCATAATACATGATACATTTAAAGTATGAATGTAAAGTTAACTTCGTGAAATTACCTTTGATTTGAATTTATTGGTGCTTAAAGCTGATTTTCGAAAATGCTACCGCCGGCCGCAACACAGGCTGCCGCTCGGTTGTGAACCGCGCTGGACACACCAACCCTCCCCGCCTTAGGTACATCTCAAGTGTCGAGATAACGAGAACGCTCTGTCTGTAGCTGGCTAAAGATAGCGACCCGCCAGCTGACAGACGTGGTTCACACGAGGGCGTGTACGGGAATGAAAAAACGATCATAACTCCGTAACCGTCCAAAATTGGATACATGTTTATATGAACTCTTTTGATCTCAAAGACGTAGGAAATCACCTCCTGCAGTTATGCCCTAAAGTCGTGAAACACCCTGTATTTACGGATGACTAGCAGAAACTTGGTTCCAGAATAAACAGAGAACCAATGAGTGCACACAAAAACATTACTCTGGGCACAGAAAATAGAATTTGTCCATGTAAAAGAACAGACCTGCGGGGCGAGAAGAATCATGACGGCGGAAAGAAACTGCATAATGAGGAATGTGATGAATTGTGCTCTTCAGCAAAATGATGAGCGAGTGAGGGACGTAACAGGCATGGAAAAAAATTAAACTGGAAATCCTGAATAAAATAGAAAAGTAACGAAACCTAGACGCTGCTACGCAACGACCGCGAAACAAACAACAAGACAACGACCGTTGCTAATGAGCGCCTACAAAACAAGGTTCTCCGCACCACTGGAAATTTTCCAAGGTGCACACACTTTCAGCCTTCCGTGTGTATACGATTATATAACAAAATTGTGCAGGCAACAAGCAGAAGTCGTGCAGAACCATGAGAATGAACATGTTCGTAGTACAGGTCAAGGCGAAGCCAGACACATAATATACGAGGCTTAAACTTGGTGGTGGTCAAGATTATGACCGTTCAAGTGACTAGACTGTCGTTGTAACATAAGATACGTAAGATAGGTATGATCTGCTTTGCAAAGCCTGTACTGACAGAGGACCTGTGTGTGGCGCAAAATGAAGAATTTTCAATAACACGCTATACATGCGATACGTATATCTGAAGAAAGGCCAAACATATATGTTTTTATTATTCTTAGTGGGATGAGACTGAGTCCACTTCGTGCTGCGGCCACTACTGGCCTACTATACCAGCCCCTGATGATAGATGATGGTGACTGTTGAGCAATTGGTGGAATGGAAATTGGCAGGGGAAACCGAAGTACTAGGAGAAACCCTTCCATGGCGCCATTTCGTTCACCACGAATCCCACATGCCCAGACCCGGGCTCGAATCCGGGCCGCCGCGGTGGGAAGCCAGCGACTATCCGCCTGAGCTACGGTGCGGCAAAAGCATAATCATAAGAGACAAACCAGTCGTCTCGTCAGAGAGGATGTTATATAAGGAGTATGACCGCAACGGTTCAGTTGAAAAAAAAAAAAGCTGTGGTCGTGATTCTCAAGGGGCTTGGTGCCAAGATGAGTTGATTAGAGGTAAACCCCCAGTCGTAAAGTAACTCTGACTTTGATTGCTATTGAGTGCAGTGCAGTTCAGGGAAGTGAAGAGGTGGTTGGTAAGTTAGTGAGTTAGAGAACTGCAGTTCAGTCGTTGTGAGCTGTTGCTGTTAGAGGCTGATAGCTGAGGTACGGGAATAGTTCGGGGAACCCCGAAGACGGGGAATGCCAGCCGTTGAAAGCCGTTACCAGGCACCGACTTGTGAAGACACAGCAGACTTAGAAGACTTACTACGTGCGCCAGTGAACTGTAAAGTGTGTTAATTAGCGATAGCGCTATAATTACTTGTACTTACGATCTGTATGTGGTCAATAAATCCAACTGTCAATCCAAACCCCATCTACAGTCACTCATACACGTGACAATATTACTAAACTGCAAGGTATAAGTTGTCCGAGTGTTTAAGCACAACGCCATGAATATGCAGGGGTAGCAAAGCTAAAGCTCCGGCATTCGGAGTGGTCAGCTTCACGCCCCGGCCGCTTTACTCCCGGGGAATGAGTCCCCAGTACCTACTACGAGTAGATAGGAGCCCCAGAACCGATCTTAACGGAGACCAGAAAAACCTCTCGAAGGGAATCGAACCCGGGTTCCTCGGTAGTCCAGCCCGTACGCTAGTTACTATATCGGCTAAACTATCCCGGGTCCCTGCAGAATTTCACAAAGCAAGAGGAGAACATCCGAAGAAAGGAAATGGAATGTGAGAGAGAGAGAGAGAGAAAGAAAGAAAGAGCGATGGTCCAAGAGAACGGGAAACCTCCGGAAAAGAAAAAACACACAAAAGAAAAAGCTGAAAACT
Source organism: Cryptotermes secundus (assembly GCF_002891405.2). Lineage (NCBI taxonomy): Eukaryota > Metazoa > Arthropoda > Insecta > Blattodea > Kalotermitidae > Cryptotermes > Cryptotermes secundus. The sequence goes on along the minus strand of NW_019718022.1, from coordinate 386,717 downwards.
GCCTGGTAAATTCAGCCCCCCCCACCCCACCCCTCTAGCTATGTACGCCATTGCAGACTGAGAAGCCAGGCGTGCGTGAAGGAATATGGGCTGGCAGAGAAGATCTGTTGAAATATTAGTAACGCATGGCAAGAACAGAAAATACACGACGAGGCCTTAAAAAAGAAAAGACCTCAAACAGAACAAGACTACCACCGAATTACTGGAAGCCGGGACAGCTCAGTCGGTATAGCGACTGGGTACGGGCTGGACGACTGAGGGGTAGGAGTTCGAGTCCCGGTAGGGTTAAGAATTTTCTCTTCTCCACTTCGTCCAGACCGGCTCTGGGGCCCACCCAGCCTCCTATCCATTGGGTACCGGGCGCTCTTTCCCCGGGATAAACTGGCCAGGGCGTGAAGCTAACCATTCACCAACTAGTGCGGAGTTCAAGAAAATGTGGATCTATACATCCACTCCCAAATACGCCTTCATGGCGTAGTGCTTAATTAGTTAAGCACAGCGACAACTTCACATTACCTTAGCAGCGAATGGTTTGGCAAAACGCCTTCGGTTCGGAAGCCTGCAAGCCTGACAGGATGTTTTTTGTGGCATCCTTCAGTCCTTTCAGGCGAATACCGGGGCAGGACATCATATTAAACAGCGTGTCTTCCTCATACATTCCTCCCAATTCATAATCATCTTATCATAGTCGAGTCGGTGCTGCGTAACTTCATAACATAACGGAACAGTGGACCAAGAAGGTAAAGGAAAGGTTAATTAAATAAGCACTACACCGTGAAGACACGTGTGGGAGTGGAGGTATAGCTCCACCATTCTTGACCTCAGCACTAGATGGAGGAGAATGGTCAGTTTCACGCCTCTGCGGCTTTACCCCCGGGAAAACAGCCTCCAGTTTCCACTGGACAGGAGGCTGGGTGGGCCCCAGAGCTCGTCTGGACGCTGTGAAAAATAAAAAACTTGCCTCTTCCGAGAATGGAACCCTGACCAACCATCCCGTAGGCTGTCGCTATTCGGACAGCACTATGCGTTATTTCCACGAAGGTAAAGCGGCCGAAACTTGCTACTTCCCTCTTCAGGTTACAAAAATAGCCTAACTTACTCGTGTACCTTGAAAATGTAAACAACAGGATCCTCTGACATGTTGATATCTAGCTACCAAACTATATGGTGTCATAAAAAGAACATTATGCTGATACTCGGGCCTGTGAAAACTTCAAATCTCGAACAGATATTCAAACTCCGTGGCCTGTAGTCTGCAAGCGAACTATACCGATCGAGCGACCGCCGCTTGTCGGCAAAGTTAGTGCTATTCGTCTGGTGAAAACCCCTAAGCTTGGGAATTACAGTTTAAAGAAGACACTGAGCCATTATAAACAGCCAGGTCGCTACACTCCGCGAACAGTAACAACTGCGAGCCGCCGAAGGGAAACAAATATCGATTTGAAACAACAGGGCGATAGAAGCATAACGCCCGTGTGCAGTAAGAGTATTTAAAAGAAGAAAAACATCGAGCGAAATGAATTCTTCCATTCACACAAAAGTAGAGGCCACATAAAAAAATGGAGCAGACATCACCCAATAGCAACAGAAGAACACAGCATATGCAAATGTAAGCTAGGGTCATTGAACTTGCATTTTAAAGCGGATGACACAACTTCGCTGAAAACACATGTGGAACATTAGCTGGGCACATGTGCAGGCTACAGTGTTACAAACACATAAACTGTGCCGCTTCAGGGTTCCAGTGGATATCTGTTCCTTCGGAACCCCCCAAAATAAGAGCCGCTGAAGGGCTAACCTCCGAAGGGGGTTGCAATGCTTGATGACGAATTTTCAAGTAGCTGAAAAGCATGTAAAGTTGTCTCTATTAAGCACTACGCCATCAATACGTGGGGGAGTGGCGGTATAGCTCCACAATTCTTAACCTCTGCACGATGTTAAGCTTCATGCTCCGGGAAAGGTGGCCCCGGTACCCATTAGGTACGAGGCTGGAGAGGACGCTGTGGATTAGGGAAGGATCTCCCCTGCCTGGAATCGAACCCCGGCCATCCAAGCCCGTCGCTATAAGTACTGAGCTATCCCGACTCCTGATGTGATGTCTGTAGTCAGACGAAAGCTCGTAGAAATTTCGGAGGATCTTTGTGCCTTCATATTCAAGAGTGGAGAGTAAGTTACTCCGAAACGTCTGCGAACTTCTATCGGAATATTTCATGAGATAATACTCCTCATAGTCACAGTTGTAAGAACCTCAGTTCAAAACAGTCGGTAAGGACAAGAACTTTCAGACTCTGGCCTTCTGAAATGATTACAGGCTTAAATATTGAGGAGAATTTACTAACTACGCTAGTAACCCCAGCAACATGAACCGAATGTTCGTTCCCGTTAACACAAAATCCGTCACCAGACACGACCCTGAGCCAGTTAAACTCAATTTACACAGCTGCAGACATTTTCTTAAGATCCATTTTAATATTATCCTCTCACCCCCTTTTCAGTATTCCAAATTACTGCCTCACACGAACTCTCACTTGAAGATTCTGAACATATTTCTTTTATTTCATAGTCCCGTCACACAGCAAGTTGGCCCAAACAATAACACTTCCGATCTGTAGTCCGGAAGTGCTCAGTTCGAACCTTGATTGGGACACAGAGTACCCTAACTGAGATTCTTCGTGCGTTTTCTCACCGTCCATGCAAATGCCGCGGAGTACCTTAAATTAGGCCATGATCTCTTTCTTCCGTGTCATTTTCAGTTCATTAGCCATTAATGATCCAAACAATCGACGATCACAGTCTCGAGTTAGTGACGTCATGACGCTCGATGCAGAGAACAAAGTCCGGTCCATTACGGACAGACTCCGCTGTCTCCCTTTCCTAGGAACGGCCCCTAACAGTTAAGCTAAATCACAATGTTCGTCAGGTAAAATCCTACTTTTCCGAATAGGCTTTCATTCGATTGCTCAAAGTAACTGCACAGAGCTTAGTCCTTCTTGAGGCACTGATTGTAGCGTAACTGGTCAAGAATCCCTCCGCATTTTATGGAAACCGAAAAGTCAACACTGCGTTCGTAAATCTGTTACTATATATTATCCTATACCAGCTGGAGACAGATAACATCAGCACATTTTATTTATTTAATATTACTTTTAATATTATCTCCCCACTGTTCTCTTCGCCTGAAGGCTTCCGAATAAAGTCTGTATGCATTTTTCATCTCCCTTGTGTTTTCTACATGCCGAGCTCATCCTACGAACCTCGAATTGATAACCTTTATAACATAACGATTGTATCGTAGCTAGACAATACAGTGTCGAATGGATGGTAGATGAATGACGAAATTGAAAGGATTTTGAAAGAAGTGATAGTGGCGAATTTCAGTTAATACCCCAGCATTTGTTTGGAACGGACTGAGGAAAACCACTAAATATTTCAAGTCATGATATCCGGTATCTTAACCGAGATTTGAACCGAGCACAGCCAGAACAAAAGTCTACAGCAACCCCGTTATTGCCAGTCTGGTCGGTACCTTCAAAATATTTAACAAAAAGAGTACAAATTACAGAACTCCTCACTGTACAGTTTTCTCTGGCCTCCTGTAGCTTCCTGCCTCTTAGGTCCCGCCCTCTTCTCGGAATCTCTCAACCAGAGACCAATCCTTTACTTAGTGTGAGCGTTGTTCCTTTGCCCTTTGTTTTCAAACACTTGCAATTTATGTTCTGCACTCGAAGTAAGAGACCAAGTTTCACCAACGAAAGTAGAAGCAGTTTCCCGGAGTACTACTATCATCATTCTGCGGTGAAAGAAGGCACTTCTTTTGCCTGCGTAATTTGAAACGGTCCAGGAACCCTCACCCTTCTGCTAGAAGTGATGTAGCCACATATTCCACTAAGCGGTGTACAAGTAAATGTAATTTCACTTAACGGGGTGGATTTGGGGAGTTCCGATGGATTTTAAAATGACTGTTTTAACATCACTCCTATGTAACTATACATATTTCACGTGTGAAGCTGTAGTTTATCGGCCGAATTATTTTCAAATTGTCCCTATACTGAACTTGACACTATCGTAAAACACATCCCAATATACAGATCTATCACAATACAACACAGCCTCATGATCCTGAACTACCTGATGCCAAAATTCGCACATCCGCAGAGTGGTGTTCGGGAGGTCCAGAGTTAAATTCTCGGCCCAGAGACGGGAATCCTGAATTATCTATGGTTCTCTACAGTCCTTCCATGCAGATGCCATGACAGGACGTCAAACTATACCATGGCCGCTTCCTTCCACATCCCTTCCGACTCATTAATCACTAAGGTAAAGGTCAAGTTGTACCTGTGCTTAACTAATCAAGCACTACACCATTAAGGCGTATGGGTGAATGAATGTATAGATCCACGTTTTCTTGGCCTCGGCACTAGTTGCAGGTGAATGGTCAACTTCACGGCCCGGTCGCTTTACCCCCGCCGAAAGAGCCCCCGGAACCCACTGGATAAGAGGTAGGGTGGACTCCAGAGCCGGTCTGGACGACGTGGAGAAGAGAAAATTCTTGAACCTGCTTCCAAGTGTACATTAACAATCTGCCACTATCTTCAGGAATGTATGCTACTGGAAGGCCGCCTTCGTACTGAAGATCAGATTCGCACATAAAATTAAAACCGCAGTCTCAAAGCCAAAAGGTTACTGATATTTCGACGACGAATACGACAGAACGAAGTAAAATGTTCCAGTCACACGTGAGGACATCGTGACTTCACACGCACAGTGATGTCTTGGGGAAAAAGTGTTGACAGCTTGGAACATTGCATCTTTCATCGGGGAAGAACACAAAGTGAACTTTGTTTGATGCGTACAAAAACACCAGTACTCGGTCTTGCATAACCCATTCATGCGCAATGTAAGAAGCCTCTGTGTACATGTCAGCTATTCCGGCGATACGCCAGCCCGTTAAGGTCTTGTGATTTCCCAGTCCGGCTTCTTCCGCAGATAAACGTGTGATTCCCACAACCTTCAGCGAGTCACGTGCCGGGTAAAGCAGCACTCCGTACCCCTCTGCCTCACACAGCACAACACATCATTAGGCCTGCTATTATAAAATAATACTCCCGAATTAAGCTGTTTATGACGTAATAAGATGGAACATACTTCGTAATCACCCATGCTGGACATTCAAAATTAAAAATTATCCACAAGGTCATACAAAAAGGTTACGTGTATAAGGCTTATAACATGAAGGCCGATCACAGTGACCGCAACGTCTAAAGCGTGAACTGTCTTCGTTCGCTCAAACACTGGGGTCGTGGGTTCGAATCCCACTCGGGGCATGGATTTCTGTGTGTGTTTATTCTGCTTGTGTTGTTCTGTGTGTAGGTAGCGGCTTTGTGACGAGCTCATCCCCGTCCAAGGAATGCTACCGACTGGTTAGACTAAGAAACTGGAAAAAAGAGGCAAAGGCCCAACAATGGGCTGTACAGCCATAATAGAACATAGCAAGAAAATCGGCTACGGCGATTTACATATCTCGTGAAACTGCATATATATACATATAGTACCTGTGCTTAACTAATTCAGCATTACGCCATAAAAGCGTATGGGGGAGTGGATGTATAGATCCACGTTTTCTTGACCTCGCCACTAGATATAGGTGAGCGGTTAGCTCCACACCCTGGCCGCTTTACCCTAGGGAAAAACCCGGTATCCACTGGCTAGAAGGCTCGGTGGGGCCCACAGCCGATCTGGATGCTGTGGAGATAATTCTTACCCCTACAGGAACTCAAACTCCGACCCCTCTGCTGTCCAGCCAGTAGCCAGTCGGTATACAGACTCCGCTATCCCGATAAAATATACAAATAACTAAAATTTAGGGCCACCCTTAAGATACGCCGCGGATCACAGGCTGGGAAAACAATGGGGGGATAAATTTATACTGCATTTACTCTGCTACAGATTGGTAAAGTCTCTTTGAATGGGAGCTCCAAAAAATGAAAAATATATTACTTGCATAGAACAATGCAGGAAAAAGCACATATACATCAATGTCCTGAGCGGGATTCGAACTCGCGATTACAGCATTTCAGCGGTACAAGACCGTGCTAGTCCTAGCCGGCGAGCCCACGGTCTTCTATAATTTATTCACTAGGATTAAGATTTCCGTCAGAAATTTCCCTTCCCAGGAGACAACCTCACACAAGTAGTGCGCAGATGTGACGTGGGAACGGCCTTCTGGCTCAGCCTCTGAACTGACTGACTAAATCCTTCATACTTAGTGAACATGAGGAGACTGGAAGTGCTCCAGCAGCACCTGGCACCACGCAGCGACCGCGGCATATCCTGCTCTGACGGACCACGAACACCAACTGAGAGATCTCCGCCACCTGTGGACCAACATCACGGAACCCGCCGTCGTCTTATTAAGTTACTCCCTATTGAAAAAGTATAGTCCCTCAGCTAATCGGAAACTTCTACGCCATTATGGAAAGCAAAGGTTCATTGCAGCTCCCAGATGAGTCCGATACCGGTCTCTGCTCTACTCCCTCCCGCCCCACACCATAACAACGGCTCCTTTCATTGCCTCAGTTCCAATTAAAATGATGTGATCATGAATGTCATAAAAATGAATGTCTTTAAAATCTGCGGGGTCAATAAAATTGTACTTTTTTCATTCAAATTAAAATATTTATGACGAGAGAAAAACTAGATCCATGTGGTGGCAGGCCTGTAACGACAGATAAAAAGGTTATCGACAGCTAGCACAGTCATACCGAGCGCAGAGACAAGAGTTAATGGCTTAGAAGAGGAATGTTTCAGCTATAAAGCAGATATTGTTACTGCTGTGGTTAAAAAGAAAACATACGGAGAGATCAAGTTTGGTGATCAGTGAAGAAACGCGGTACGCGGTACCCATATCGGCAGTCACTTCACTTTCTGTTTTCTTAAGAGTAATACGTGAAGTTAACAGCAGACCCAACAAAAGGGGAGGAAACAAATGTGAGGAGAAGGAAGGAACAAAGAAAAAAGGAAAGGAGGAATAAAGAAAAAGGAAACAAGAAACAAAAAAAGAAGAAACAAGGTAGGAAGGAAAGAAACAAAGGAAAGGAGCAAGGAAAAAGAATGGCCGAAGTGAGGCAGAAAGGAAAAAAGAAAGAAAGAAAGAAAGGCAGAAAGGAAAAAAGAATGTTCTTCCAATGCTGGAGCAGTAGTAAAATGCCAATATTCAGTATAAGTCGTATCATTATTTGAAATAGGTCAAGGATTACGTAAATTTTCCAAATGATCTGTCATTCTGTGTTCTTGATTGATCTTAAATTTTAATTGACCGTAGATTAAAGTCAACTGACCATTTTGAGCGCAGTGGTCATTATGTGTAACACCCGCTTTAACACACTAAACCTCTGCATTCTGCCCACAGAGTGTATCTGTGTGCTCCGTATGGTACTCACAGTAAACAGCGACTGTTCCCCTAAACCGATAGGGCTTTGTAGCGGGGGTGTAATGTCTTTCCTGTGAGGTACGAAATTATTTTTTCATCTTCTTCTGCCTATTTCATGATCAAATTAAGAGGACATCGAATTCGGGTAATGCTTGCTACAATTCAGTTCAGAACCTTTTGTCTTCTCGTCTGCTGTTTAAAAACGTAAACATTTAAAGATACAAAAAAAAAAAATACCTGTAGTTTTGTATGTGTAAAAAACTCGGTCTCTGACATTAAGGGAAGAACACAGACTGAGGGTGTTTGAGAACAATGTGCCGAGGTTAACAGTTGGACCGAAGATGGATGAAGCGACAGGAAGCTGAGTTTCGCAACTTCTACTCTTCGCCAAACATAAAAAGAATGATCAAATCAAGGAGAATGAGCTGGGCACGGCATGTGGCACGCACGGGGGAGGAGGGGAATGCATACGGGGTTTTCAAGTGAACGTTTCTGAGAAATACGAAAGAAGTTTGTTCTAAACTTAAAATAATGAAGAGAGACCTAGTCCACCTATATGAACGAAATCGAAATGTCCTCCAAATATTAGTTCAGCTCCCTCCCCCCATACTCCACAATTTGGGTTAACTTTATCCGCTTCATCTCTGTGTGGTGTGGAAACCCGTTGAGCTGAACCCTTCTTGAGAAGCCGCCAAATGTCTATACGATTCTCGTGACTTACAACAGGAAAGAACAAAATACGGGTAATTCAAACAAACGTTTATAGCTTTCGTTAAGAAAAGGGGCTTATAGGATTGCAAATGCGAGATCTGATCAGTTACAGCAAGTGAGCCTTTCCTGCTGTCTGAGGGAAAGCGTCGGCACACTGCACGGCCTTAGCATTACATGCGACTGTTTGGCTAAGATGCAAAACTCAACTCTGGCGAGACATCGAGAGTTATTTCAAAGGCAAGAAGGGATCATAAATACTCTCCTGATTAAGTCCACAAGGACCATTTTCTGCATATCAACGATTATGTTAGTCCTCTCAAAGAGTATAAGTGGACTGGATACATCAATCAGCGCTTCCGACTAACTGAAAGGGCAGAGAGACGGACGCCAGCAGACAGCGATGTTACCTCAATCGCCTGTGTTTCATCAGTCATGGGCAGGAAGTGAGGGGTGAACAGCCTCGGCGTCACAAACTGGTGTCATCACGCGTCTCACACACACAACTGGTCCTTAGCTTATCCGAACATTTGAAGCGTAAAATTCATATACTTGTACGTAAGATTTAAAAAAATGCAGTCCCCATATCACAGAAAACACTATGAATTTCCATTACAAACATCAGCCGGGTAAGAAGAGTTATATCTTCTAGGGCAGGGAGCCGGGATAGCGCAGTCGGTATAGCGACTGCCAACGGGACGGGCAATCGAAGAGTCGGAGTTCGAGTGCCGGTAGGGTCAAGAATTTTCTCTTCGCCACGTCATCCAGACCGGCTCTGGGGTCCACCAAGCACCCTATCCAATGTATACCAGGCGATCTTTCCTCGAGGGTAAAGTAGCCGGGGAGCGAAGGTGACCACTCACCTCCAACTAGCGCCGAGGTCAAGAAAACGTGGATCTATACATCCTCTCCTCCATACGTCTTCATGGCGTAGACCTTAATGAGTTAAGTAGAGGGACAAATTTACCTCTTTATATCTTCTAGAAAATAACGCCGTGTAATCCGTTGAAAGTCAAGCGATGTTTCGGAGGAACATGTCGCCTCCATCATCAGGGTCAAAGAATAAGCCAAGCAAGAAACAAGCGTGAAGCAGGTAGCAAACGACAGCTCTGCAACACAAGGCGTTACAGCCCATTAGACAGAACTGTTCATAACCACCGCTGTGAGGACCTCAGATCCTGTATAATCCGGATAATGTTGTTAAGGAAATAATCCATGTTAAGTGACATTTAAAATCCTCGCAATGGTGACTAAGATAATTACTGCCTTCCGAGAAATCGCGCCGAATAGTCTCGTAGGCTATTCGGCGCCCTTTCAGAGGAACCACTACATGTACTAATGTTCTCTCACCGTCGTCCTTATTCCTATTGGTTCGCTCTAAGGACCGACTTGGATAATTTATCTCGCGGCACCCGTACCACTCCTTACACCAAGACAGTAAGTTTCATTCAAAAGAAATATCTGGTCATGAGCCCCAGCTGGGGCTCGACACCAAGACAGACAGACTGACTGACCGTCAGTTGAAACGTGACTCAGACTCGGACTCCTTACACCCTCGGCTTACTTTTTACCTTGAAGACGGAGGCAGTGTGTTCCTCTGAAAAGTTGGTAAATATCTACCAAACTGCATGAAGTCTTATCTTCAATCCCTATTTATTCTGAGAATCATATGAAACCCACAAATTCAGATTTCTTACCATTAAAGCAGACGGTATATATAGTAACCACTGTTATCTAAGAGATTACAGATGCTTTTCTTTTCATTTCCAAATTATATAACGTCGAATGAGATGCAGGGATCACAAGCTGGAAGTTATTTTGGAATTCAAAACGCGTGACAGTAATCTATTTGAAAACTACGTTCCGAAATTCGCAAGGAGACAGTTCACCGTGCGATACACGGTTCACAAGAGCTGGCAGCGCAGTTAAAATTCAAACCCGAGAAATTGGGGCTCTTTCCTGGGGGGTAAGGGGGCCTGGGCATGAAGCTAGCCACCTCCATCAGATACTGAGGTCAAGACTGGGGCGGGGGGGGGACTAACCTTCACTTCCCCATATGTCTCATGGCTTGGTGCTTAACTAAAAGCAGAGGCATAAATGTACCTTTACTTAACAAGAAAAGTACTGTAAACCCTCGTTATAAGGGACTAACAGGCGGCGGGGTGCAGGGCGTCCGTTATCACAGATGTACACTATAACCGAGTGAAAGGGTATTCATGGTATTACACCATATGATGCATAGTCAATACAAGTAATAAGCACGGAAACACACAATATGATCACACAAACTCCGTGGTTTTAATCCACAAGCGAACTATACCGACCGAGAGACCGCCGCTTATCGGCGAAGTTAGTGTCAACTTTAGCGGATAGAGGGTATCACGTGGTCAGCGCAACGAATCCCCACGGCCGTTAATCTCGGTTTTCTGGACCGAATATGATCACAGAGGGTTTCATACTGGGGTTTATTTTATTTTAAATAGTTTTCTAACCACAAAGCCTTCTTACTGCCTCTACAGCTCTAAAAATTCACAACCGTGCACAGCCGGATTTTATCCGTTATATATGGATCCGTTGTAACGTGTGTTTACTCTAGCAAAAGTAGTCTCTCCAAGGACAATCTTCATCTCTTCTCCGCTCTCTTTTGTATTCATAGCACAATTCTTCGGAAATGTGAGTATTCTAACCATTTAATATCCACTTACATTATCTTTTCTTTGTATTAGTATCTTATCTTTTTTATTATTTTTTTTCATCAAGAGGAAACACGCGGTAGCGTAGTTAGTTGAGGAACTATGCTGCATGCCGGAAGGTCGCGGATTCGACTCCCGATAAGGACACTGGATTTTTAAATTGACCTAATCCTTCCAGGCGCATCATGGTCCCAGGGTCCACTAAGCCTCTAACAGAAAGAAATGAGTACCAGGAATCTTCCTGGGGGTAAAGGGCGGCCGGCGCGTAAGGATGACATCCTCACCGCCATCTGCGAGCCAACTGTCTAGAAAATGTGGAAGCCTCGACGTATCACACCCCTATGGGCCTCCACGGCCCGTTGCAGGGACAGCTCTACCTCTTTTTTAACTTTTTATTAATACCAACTACTTGCACATGCGTATTATATTCCGCATGGGACAGGCTCCTTTGTTGTGCGAGGTGGGACATGCAACAGTGCTTCCCCAGTTGAGGAGTCACAATACAATGCTCTCGCATTTACATACTGTACATGTCCTCTGGCGCCGTGGTGACGTGTTTTATCGTCATGTACGATAAAAACAACGTTCCGCTAGAAGGGGTGAAAAGGTTTCGTTTATCTCCTATGAACTAAAGCACGTCACAAGCGGTCCCCTTGCATTTAACAAGGCTTCTTCATGTCCCCTCAGCAGGGCCATCTGATTTCCTAGCTTCAGTAATTCCTCAAAATAACTAATTTGTAACAGGATTCTAGGGTTTAACATTATTAACACCAGAGCTCGTCACTGGAAGAGATCAGAAACAAATTCCATCCATACCACATCCTCGTAAACTATTTCAATGCGGCCGATCTTAATACAGAGGCGCCCAAAATAACGTGAGAACACAAAAGAAATGTATACAAAATTTAATAGAGGTTACCTATGGGCAATTTCAAAGTTGAACATAAATGTAATGCACGGTATAATATTCTTTTAAAAGATAGTGCTTGTTGATATAAATGCCTGAGCCACCTTATCAATTGGCAGGAAATGGAGGCGGAATGGTGTTTACACATTTTTGGGGCCCATCTGTATCATCCTCACATATCCTTTTCCCGTCTGCCGAGCGGACCGTTTTCAGGAGGTTTCCATGCTAAAATTCACCGCGTATTTTTTTGTCTGTAACAAAACTATACATGTCCACCTCATCTTCAATCATAACATCCTCGCCTGCATTGCCCTAACATTAGGTGAGCTGTTCACGAGAAAAATCGTTGTACATTGCACCCTCTAGTCCGCGGATTTCATCACAGTTGTCACAATAACCTGCCACTAGAGCCTATCTACTTCACATACGAGTATTCTAAGATCGGGTTTAATGTTACTGTACCAATCTACTCATAACTAACGAACTAACTAACTAAAACTAAACTAAGTCGATGGAGCTGAATCCTTCAGAAGTCGCAAGTAGCTCATTTACTCAAGAATTTCCCAGCATTTTATGGAACTCGAATATTCATCGCCGTGTTCATGACAACCCTCCACTGGTACTTATCTAGAGCCAGATCAACACGTCTATACCATCCCATTTTATCTGAATCCATTATAACATTATCCTCCCACCTACGTCTAGGTCTTTTCAGTGGTCTCTTTCCTTCAGACTTTCCAACAAAAATCCTATATGCATTCTTCTTCTCCCCCATTCGTGGTACATTTCCTGCCCATCGCATCCTCCTTGACTTCATCATTCTAATTATACTTGGCGAAGCGTACAAGTTATGAAGCTCCTCATTATGCAGTTTTCTCCAGTCTCTTACCATTTCATCCCTCTTCAGTCCAAATATTCTCCTCAACACCGTTCTCAAACACTCTCAGTCTATGTTCTTCATTTAATGTCAGAGACCAAGTTTCACACCCATACAAAACAATCTACTCCCTTGAAGATTTCCTTTCAGAATATTGCATGAATATATTGTTTTTCCAACCCATACGTCATGTACCGCTCTTGTAGCCTTTATTTCATCGCAGTAACAACAACAGCTAAAGAATTCGGGTGGAGTTTCTCGTCACACAATGTTCTCCACGCTCCCTTCACTTCTCACTCACATCCAAGCACTGTCCTCAGTCATTTTGCCCACAAAGGTCCCTAATCTCTGCGGCAGTTCTGAAGAGTCTTTATCTTCTGGTATATACCACCGTGTAATCTGCTGAAAGTCTACCTTTCTTGACTTTAAATTAATTATACGGCGTTATACATGTACCAGAGGACAGAACTCTTCAACCCTAATCTCTGCTCTTTTTGTAGAGAATGAAATTACGTTTCATACCCACATAACGACTGGCTACGGGCTGGGCGACGGAGGGTTCGGAGTTCGAGTTCCGGTGGGGGCAAGAATATGCTCTTCTCCACGCCGTCCAGAACGGTTCTGGGGCCCAGCCTCCTATCCAGTGGGTACAGCGGGCTCTTTTCCCGGGGTAAAGCGGCCGGGGCGTGAAGCTGACAACTCACCTTCAACTAGTGGCGAGGTCAAGAAAACTTTAATGTATGCATCCAGTACCCCAGAAGCCTCTATGGTGTAGTGCTTAGTTAAGTACAGGGACAACTTAACCTTTTCAGCCATATAAATCAGGCAACCTCCAAGTGCTACATACTGCAATATTTAGGTCGTTGTAAACAATTAAAAGCTACAAAGTTCTGAATGCAATGATCATACATACGCCCATGCATTAAGAGTTTCAAACCTTCCACATGAACTTGCACACATATAATTGAGGGGGTCAGATGCAAAGGGATACAAGTGACTTCTTCTTAGTTTAGAGACACAAGTTAAAATTTAAAATCGTATAGGAAATTCCTCGCAACCGGTATAAATCTGATTAATTGTAATCCTTTTAGCTAACACTTTGGAAAATGTCAGATATGTAAATATAACGTACATTAGTGCAAATTACTACATTTCTTGCGGTTTTTCAATATTCTTTATTGTGCTCGCATTCTTTTGCCACTAAGGTCTTGGAACTAGAAATGCAGATCCTTAATTTAATTTATTTCACTTTATTTCTACCTTCATAATGTGCCAATGTTCTCCAAACTGTTTTGGTTTGAACACCTCCCTCAAGCGAAGCTCGTCGTGACGACATAATCTCAAGCATCTGTCCAGAGAAGGCTGTGGATTCCATACTGGAAAGGTGTACCAAATCATTCTCTATTCCAGGACCCCTTCGGTCATCACTGCCTACTTTTTTTTTTCGTATCCACGAGAGAGAACAGAAAACTTCCTCCGGTCAGACAAGATGCTGATTTCCCTGAGGTCGTAATCTGTCACTGCACGCTCAGTTTTGTGCGCATGCGTCTCATTGCAGTCGAAAGAGTTGTATATTCTGGGATATAACGCCGTGCTCTCCTTTAAAAGTCAGCCGACGTTTCGGAGGAACATGTGATGATGGAGAACGATATGTTCCTCCGAAACGTCGGTTGACATTCAACGAATTGCAAGGCGTTATATCCAGGAGGCAGAACAATTCATAAACACCGCTGTGAGAGCTTCAAATCCTATGCGGGAAGGGAAAGGTACAGTTGTCCTTCTGCTTAATTAAGCACTTGACGTATAGAGGAATGGAGGTACAGCTCCTCAATTCTTGACCTTGGCACCAGAAGGCGGTGACTGGTTAACTTCACGCGCCGGCCGCTTTACTCTGGGGTAAGATATCCTCTGTACCCATCGGTGGGAGGCTGGGTGAGGCCCAGCGTCGGTCTGGACGCGATGCTGTGGGGTAACAAAAAATCTCTAGCCCCTGCCGGGTACCGAATTACGGTCGTCCAACTTCTAGCCCGTTGCTATATCGACTGAGCTACCCTAGCGCAAGTCCTCCGAGTGAATCTCACAGCGGTGGTTATGAAGAGTGATAGCTGTCTAGTCCGCTGAAAGTAATTCGACGTCACGGAGGAACATGTCGCCTCCATATTAAGGATCGAAGAAGAAGCCAGGCATGAAACCAGCCTGAAATAGGTAGCACACAGATCTCTTGCCTCTCTCGGAAATCGCACCCAGAGTCTTCGGACGTCCAGCCTGTAGCCAAATCGATACACTGATTGAGCTTTCCCGGTTTCTCACGTCAAATACTAATAATTATAACTCCGTGGAGCTGAGTCCTCCTTGATAAGCCGCCAGTCCCTCAAGTACTCAAGAATTTCGTAACATTTTATGGAACCCGAGGGTTCATTACCGTCTTCACAACAGCCCGTCACTGGTCCCTATCAGATCAACCCAGCCCATAGCATCCCAACCTGATTCATGATAATGTGATATGATAACTGATGGAGGCAGTCACTGCTTGGCAACAGCTCGATAAACACTCATCCACGGCAAAGGATACACACGCAGCAATAGAAGAACTGTCGGAAGCGGTGTTTTCT
Source organism: Cryptotermes secundus (assembly GCF_002891405.2). NCBI lineage: Eukaryota > Metazoa > Arthropoda > Insecta > Blattodea > Kalotermitidae > Cryptotermes > Cryptotermes secundus. Next base: position 371,491 of record NW_019718022.1, on the reverse strand, counting down.
ATGCGGTCCGTGCTAATGCCATGTCACGAGCGCACCAACCACTTTGTATTTATTTGAGAGTTAGTTGGCAATCAGATGTCATCCACTGAGGACATGAGTTTGGAAGGAGATGAGTATCCCTGTCAAAAGCCGTCACCAGGCAACGGCTTGGGAAGACAGAAGACTTTATATGTGCTGTAATACATTGATCTGTAGTGTGTGCGTTGATCCGTCAAACGATTATAAACATTTGTAGGTACGATTTATCAGCATTCAATAAGTCCAAACCCCGTGTCTAGTCACTAACACGTGACAATAATATGAATGTACAGATCGGTTGCTGCACTAAGAGGCACGATTCCTCGACACAGGCCACGCCCATTACCATCCCATGCAATCCTCTGGCCAACCCTGGGAGGGGCAGAGACAGACTGTCAGACTATTTCTGGTCCCGGGGTCTGCTATTACTGTTGCCTCCACTCGACTCACACACATTTCAAAACCGGATCTATGCATAAGTACCACAAAAAATATTGAAAGGCAAGTTGCCAGCTGCCGCCACCAGAGGGTGGGTGGTCTGGGTGACACTGCCATGTCCTTGATAATGAAAATGCAAGCGTGCTCCACATTTGACCGTAACAGACTTTTCGAAATGCGATTTTGCGCCCCCTGATCTTAATGCCCATCACAGTGGACGCGCGGTCTAAGATATAAACTGTCTTCGCCCGCTCAAACACTGGGATCGTGGGTTCAAATCCCACTCGAGCCATGGACGATTACGTTTATTCTGTTTGTGTTGTCCTGCGTAGGTTGCGGCCTTGCGACCGGCTGATCCCCCGCCCGAGAAGTCCTAGGGCCAAGGTTCAGCCCGGACCGTAGCGCCCACAGAGTAGCAGTAGAAAGTGATCTTGTTTTCCGTTCAGTCCAGACAAAAACAAACTTCCGGTAGAGTTCTTTAACGGAACGTTACGCTTAATGCTACTGTGAGGCGTCGTCCCGAGTTCGATATTCGGCCTGCGCTCGGATGACCAGTTTATGGAGCCCCCTCCATAAATACTTGAAACCCCAAAATAAGCCCTAACAGCTAGGTTCCACATCTTCACTAATTAACAATTTCCCATTATCCTACCTAATGGGTTGGCCTAGGGATAACGTTACAGACTTGTGTTCGGGGAGTGTTCAGTTCAGATCTTGGCTGTGAAACTTGGCTGTTCTGACTGAGGTCTTTCGTGGTATTCCTCAGTTCCTCCAGATAAATACCAGGATATTGTCTCGATCAGACCACATTCATCTCATTCCAAATCTTTTCCAATTCATCATACTGCCATCTGGTAGTGCCGACGGCTGGGGTTCGACTGCCGGCAGGGGCAAGATTTTTCTCTAGTCCTAAGGGTCCAGACCGCCTCCGGAGCCCACCCAGCCTCCTATCGTATGGGTAACGGAGCCTCTCTCCTTGAGGATAAAGCGGCCGGGGCTTAATGCTGACCGCTCACCTCCACCTAGTGCAGAGGTTAAGAATCGAGTTATACATCTATTTTCCCATACGCCTTCATGGCGTAGTGCTTAATTAATAAAGCTCAAAGGCAAGGTCGCGTTTTCCTGACAACGCCAATAAGTAACCACACAATAAATCATCCTTTCATTCGCTGTTACATAACCTACGCATTTGTGGGAAAATGGGGCACGCGGTAGCGTAGTTGGTTGAGGCACTATGCTACAAGCCAGAATGCTGCGAGTTCGTTTCCCAAAGAGGTCAGTGGATTTTTCAATTAATCTAATCCTTCCAGCCATGGTGTCGACTCAGCCTCTAACAGAAATGTGTACCAGGGATCTTCCTTGCGTTAGAGGGCGCCCGGTGCATAAGGAGGACAACCTCACCGCCATCTGAGCTGATTGCCTAGGCATTAGAAAATGTGGGAGCCTCGACATATCACAACCATTTGAACCTCCACGGCCTGTTACAGGGATAGATTTAGCTTGTTGTTTTCCTTTTATCGTTAAATAAGCTACTAAAAAATATGGACACTGCACAGAGCACAGAGGTTCCCAACGTCACGTCATAGACAAATCAAAACTCGGGGTACATATCAGGGCTGGAGCCGGGATGCCTCCACGTTGCGGTGTTCAAGCAAAACTCGGGGTACATATCAAGAATGGAGCTGAAATGCCTCCACATTGCGGTGTTCAAGCAAAACTTGGGGTACATATCAAGGCTGGAGCCAGGATGCCTCCACATTGCGGTGTTCAAGCAAAACTCGGGGTACATATCAAGGCTGGAGCTGAGATGCCTCCACATTGCGGTGTTCAAGCAAAACTCGGGGTACATATCAAGGCTGGAGCCGGGATGCCTCCACAGTGCGGTGTTCAAGCAAAACTCGGGGTACATATCAAGGCTGGAGCTGAGATGCCTCCACATTGCGGTGTTCAAGCAAAACTCGGGGTACATATCAAGGCTGGAGCTGAGATGCCTCCACATTGCGGTGTTCAAGCAAAACTCGGGGTACATATCAAGACTGGAGCTGAGATGCCTCCACATTGCGGTGTTCAAGCAAAACTCGGGGTACATATCAAGGCTGGAGCTGAGATGCCTCCACATTGCGGTGTTCAAGCAAAACTCGGGGTACATATCAAGGCTGGAGCTGAGATGCCTCCACATTGCGGTGTTCAAGCAAAACTCGGGGTACATATCAAGGCTGGAGCTGAGATGCCTCCACATTGCGGTGTTCAAGCAAAACTCGGGGTACATATCAAGGCTGGAGCTGAGATGCCTCCACATTGCGGTGTTCAAGCAAAACTCGGGGTACATATCAAGGCTGGAGCTGAGATGCCTCCACATTGCGGTGTTCAAGCAAAACTCGGGGTACATATCAAGGCTGGAGCTGAGATGCCTCCACATTGCGGTGTTCAAGCAAAACTCGGGGTACATATCAAGGCTGGAGCTGAGATGCCTCCACATTGCGGTGTTCAAGCAAAACTCGGGGTACATATCAAGGCTGGAGCTGAGATGCCTCCACATTGCGGTGTTCAAGCAAAACTCGGGGTACATATCAAGGCTGGAGCTGAGATGCCTCCACATTGCGGTGTTCAAGCAAAACTCGGGGTACATATCAAGGCTGGAGCTGAGATGCCTCCACATTGCGGTGTTCAAGCAAAACTCGGGGTACATATCAAGGCTGGAGCTGAGATGCCTCCACATTGCGGTGTTCAAGCAAAACTCGGGGTACATATCAAGGCTGGAGCTGAGATGCCTCCACATTGCGGTGTTCAAGCAAAACTCGGGGTACATATCAAGGCTGGAGCTGAGATGCCTCCACATTGCGGTGTTCAAGCAAAACTCGGGGTACATATCAAGGCTGGAGCTGAGATGCCTCCACATTGCGGTGTTCAAGCAAAACTCGGGGTACATATCAAGGCTGGAGCTGAGATGCCTCCACATTGCGGTGTTCAAGCAAAACTCGGGGTACATATCAAGGCTGGAGCTGAGATGCCTCCACATTGCGGTGTTCAAGCAAAACTCGGGGTACATATCAAGGCTGGAGCTGAGATGCCTCCACATTGCGGTGTTCAAGCAAAACTCGGGGTACATATCAAGGCTGGAGCTGAGATGCCTCCACATTGCGGTGTTCAAGCAAAACTCGGGGTACATATCAAGGCTGGAGCTGAGATGCCTCCACATTGCGGTGTTCAAGCAAAACTCGGGGTACATATCAAGGCTGGAGCTGAGATGCCTCCACATTGCGGTGTTCAAGCAAAACTCGGGGTACATATCAAGGCTGGAGCTGAGATGCCTCCACATTGCGGTGTTCAAGCAAAACTCGGGGTACATATCAAGGCTGGAGCTGAGATGCCTCCACATTGCGGTGTTCAAGCAAAACTCGGGGTACATATCAAGGCTGGAGCTGAGATGCCTCCACATTGCGGTGTTCAAGCAAAACTCGGGGTACATATCAAGGCTGGAGCTGAGATGCCTCCACATTGCGGTGTTCAAGCAAAACTCGGGGTACATATCAAGGCTGGAGCTGAGATGCCTCCACATTGCGGTGTTCAAGCAAAACTCGGGGTACATATCAAGGCTGGAGCTGAGATGCCTCCACATTGCGGTGTTCAAGCAAAACTCGGGGTACATATCAAGGCTGGAGCTGAGATGCCTCCACATTGCGGTGTTCAAGCAAAACTCGGGGTACATATCAAGGCTGGAGCTGAGATGCCTCCACATTGCGGTGTTCAAGCAAAACTCGGGGTACATATCAAGGCTGGAGCTGAGATGCCTCCACATTGCGGTGTTCAAGCAAAACTCGGGGTACATATCAAGGCTGGAGCTGAGATGCCTCCACATTGCGGTGTTCAAGCAAAACTCGGGGTACATATCAAGGCTGGAGCTGAGATGCCTCCACATTGCGGTGTTCAAGCAAAACTCGGGGTACATATCAAGGCTGGAGCTGAGATGCCTCCACATTGCGGTGTTCAAGCAAAACTCGGGGTACATATCAAGGCTGGAGCTGAGATGCCTCCACATTGCGGTGTTCAAGCAAAACTCGGGGTACATATCAAGGCTGGAGCTGAGATGCCTCCACATTGCGGTGTTCAAGCAAAACTCGGGGTACATATCAAGGCTGGAGCTGAGATGCCTCCACATTGCGGTGTTCAAGCAAAACTCGGGGTACATATCAAGGCTGGAGCTGAGATGCCTCCACATTGCGGTGTTCAAGCAAAACTCGGGGTACATATCAAGGCTGGAGCTGAGATGCCTCCACATTGCGGTGTTCAAGCAAAACTCGGGGTACATATCAAGGCTGGAGCTGAGATGCCTCCACATTGCGGTGTTCAAGCAAAACTCGGGGTACATATCAAGGCTGGACCTGGGATGCCTCCACATTGCGGTGTTCAAGCAAAACTCGGAGTAGATATCAAGGCTGGAGCTGAGATGCCTCCACATTGCGGTGTTCAAGCAAAACTCGGGGTACATATCAAGGCTGGAGCCCGGATGCCTCCACATTGCGGTGTTCAAGCAAAACTCGGGGTACATAGCAAGGATGGAGCTGAGATGCCTCCACATTGCGGTGTTCAAGCAAGGGGATAACTTTACCTCCTAGCCTACACCCACATTAAGCAGGCTGGTGCAGCCACAGCATTCTAGACTTGTACACAAAGGGCATCTAGTTCGACTCAGATGCGCTACTGGCTAACCTGACTGAAATTTCCCATTGTGTTGCACAGCCCCTCCAAACAAAGGCCACGATTATCCATGAGAGTCTTCCCGTTTAATTCAACGTTATATTTGGAACGGCACTGCCACACAACCGACGTCAAACTACCCTAAGTGAAGGCTGCAGCGGGTGAGGAGCGTGATTTCTGGGCACAGGTATAGTTGCTCCTGTACTCACTAAATCAGGCACCACATCATAAAGAAGTATGGAGAAGTGGAGGTATAACTGCACCATTCTTGACCTACGGACTAGATGGAGGTCAGTGGTCAGCTTCACGCCCCGCCCGCTTTACCTCCAGGGAAATCGCCCCTCGTACGCACTGAATAGGAAGCTGGGCGGACCTTAGAGCCGGTCTGGACGCTGTGAAGAAAGAAAAATCCGTTGCCCCTGCCGACAGTCCAATATCGCTGCGCGACAGGAAGACGAGAATGGGTGAAGTTGCTCTTGTGCTTCATTAAGACGTGTGGGGCAGTGCTAGATGCAAGTGAGTAATCAGCTTCACGCTCCGCTAGCTTTACTCCTAGGACAGGAGGCTGGATGGGCCCCAAGAGCTGGTGTAGACGCTGTGGAAGGGAGAATAGTCTGTCACCCGTGTCGGGAGCTGAACCCCGATTCACCGGGTATGTGTACTTCATCTACTACGGGAACGTGGGTGCGTCATCGATCATTTAATGACGTAGACCACTGCGTCATTATTAAGAAGTTACTAGATTTTATTCTCAGCACAGTTCCAATGGTTCCAATCCTTATACGCCGGTGGGAAACTCAAATATACTTACAAAAGTATTTACATTAGTAGGAGCTTAATAACTTGTGCCCTCCGCCAAGTTTAATTAGAACTAACAAGTTAAGTGGGATGAAATGGGCAGGGCATGTAGCACGGTTGGAGAAGAGAAATGCATACAGAATTTCGGTGCAAAAGCCAGATGGAAATAGCCTTCACGCCCCAGCCGCTTTACCCCGGAGAAAGAGCCCCCAGTATCCACTGGATAGGAGGCTGGGTGGGCCCCAGCGCCGGTCTGGATGACATGGAGAAAATTCTTGACTCTACCGGGACCCGAACTGCAACCGCTCCTTCGTCCAGCCAGTTACTTTATCCACTGCTTGCATATATACTAGTCACTTTTAAAACTGTAAACAGTATGCATCTACAAAGAACCGGACACTTGAATGGCTCTGCAGAGTGTCGATATGTAAAATTGTAAATATACACGTAGATGCCATGTACTGCTGCCTCTCCTCAGAGTGAGCACCCCCACATCCATAAAACCCCAACCGTCTGACACTAACAAAAAATGTGGTCTTGGGGCCCCAGCTGAAGCTTAAAAGCATAACTGACTGGCCGACTGACCGTTGGTTGTAACGTGACTTTGGCTTCATAAGTCTTAAAAGGGCTGATGTGGCTTGCGGAAGAAAATACGAGTCAATCCCCTCTTTTACAAACGAAGATACAAACAGATGAGGTGCGTGGAATGCTTGTATCTGAACCCCAAAGCCATCGAATCCATGTCTGTCTGCAGCTCTTGAGCTTCTCACATATCATTCCTCAAACACACACAATTTGGCAGAACAGTTTCACGGTGCGCCTTCTGCATACTGGAACTGTTCCATTGACAACAGCGCCACACTAAACCCACTACTCAGTTCAAAATATAACAGTTTTTAACTCACTTGCAGTAGTACAGTCTCCCGTCCTGTGCAACGTGAACCGTCCACCCAGACTTGAGATTCTGCTCGATTTCCTCCGGTTTGGTTGCGTTTGATTGAGACGCATCCTGGTCCGCTGGGAGCGCGGCGGGGATGACATCATGCCAGCTCGGCTGCAGCAACATGGGCAACCCAGCAACTCCTCATTCGGAGCCTAAACACACGTCAAAGATACCAATTTGTTTACAACTGCAACGTACTCATACGCGATGACAAACTCCTACCACCTCATTCACCTTGCTAAGAACTCCGTGGCCTGTAGCCCGCAATCGAACTATACCGACCGAGCGACCGCCGCTTACCGGCGAAGTTAGTGCGAATTTTTGCGGATAGAGGGTGTCACGTGGTCAGCGCAACGGATCCCCACAGCCGTTAATCTCGGTTTTCTAGACCGGAGCCGCTATTTCCTTGAAATAGCTCCTCAGTTATCCTCACGAGTCTGAGTGGACCCCGTTCCAGAATCACTACTTCTCAGAAAAACTGGCAGCGCCCGGGAATCGAACCCGGACCTCTGAATCTGTAGCCAGGAACTCTTACCACTAGACAACAGAGGCAGTCTGCACTTTGCTAAAACTCTGTTTAATGAACCTGAAGGTTCAACACAAGGGAGCCGTGCCATAGATGATGGGGTTGGATACCGGTGTCCTACCGCGGCGGCCCGGGTCCCATCCCAGGTCAGGTCATGTTGGATTTGTGGCAGACAAAAAGACACTGGGGCAGGTTCTCCCCGAATACTTGATCAATTCTTATTCCACCAACTGATCCATATTCATTAATCATCCTATCATCGAAGCTATGTTGTCTCGATACTGTCAGCGTCGTTAAATAGCCAACCTAAAATAAACAATATTATATTTCAGCATCCTGTTACACTCACACAATATATATGGACAAATACCGTCTTAAGTGCAACAATTTTATTGTAGTTTTTACTTCTTTTTCCTCCTCCACACTACATGTTTCGGCCCTAAATGGCCATCATCAGGTGTGTATCACTCACGTAACTGTT
>NW_019718022.1:322605-362023 GCF_002891405.2 Cryptotermes secundus | reverse complement strand
CCAACACCCACCAACATGAAACACAGCACACAATACACCAGACAGCACACGTATTAAAGATAAGCAGCGACACACACAGAGAGCGCCTACACTGAGTAAGTACAAATAACAGTATAAACATATAAGAATAACATAACAAGACATAACATAAGATAGTAACACAAATATTTGTATATTACAGACAACACATGAACAGCGATAAAAACAAGAAGTGGCCGCTGCAGCACCGTAGATATAGGGCATGTACCCTGAAAAATTTTAATTTGAAAAAGAAAGAGAACAAAGATCTTATAGACATTTTAACTTGAATTAAGGTTTAAAAAGTGCTAATTTAAAAATCAAATCGACGCGTGTAGATTAACAAAGATTTTATACAATTAGAAAGACTGGGATTTTTACATTTTTAACAAGCAGTGTAACAGTTACGTGAGTGATACACACCTGATGATGGCCATTTAGGGCCGAAACATGTAGTGTGGAGGAGGAAAAAGAAGTAAAAACTACAATAAAAATGTTGCACTTAAGACGGTATTTGTCCATATATACTAAAATAAACATTGGAAAAGCCCGCTACTGGATACGATCCAGAGTCATCCCATTCTTCCACTGTCCTCACAACCTACTGTCCTTTCTTCTCTCCTTCTCAGCTTTCTACGCGGTTGTTTCAGAATACATTTCCCCGCCAAAATTCTATATTCATTTCATGTTTCCCCCCATTTTGCTCATATTCCTCACACTGAACTTTCCACGTATTAACTCATGTTTCCCCCCATTTTGCTCATATTCCTCACACTGAACTTTCCACGTATTAACTAACTTACTAGAAAAGTTCATAGTTCCTCAGATGTTAACAAATTCAACGTTTTTATAGAACCAGCAAGTTCATTCCCACATTCACAACAACAACTCACTACCAGACCCTATACTGAGTCAATTAAATCCAACTTGCACCTTTCCATTCTGTTTCTCTAAGATCCGTGTTTTAGTATTTTTCCTCGTACGTCTAGTTTTCTCATATTTTCCAATCAATACGTTCCAGAAATGTCTCATTCATCCGTGCGTGCTACACTGCTCAATAATTTCATCACTTACAATTTTTCTTCAGTGGTTATTTAACGACTCTTTCAGTGTCAAGTCTATACAGCGCGGATTGTAGGATGAATGATGAACCAGAAAGGATTTGGAAGAAAGCGGTTGTGGTCTAATGGAGGTACTATCCCGGCGGATTGGAGGGACTGAGGAAAACTTCTAACAATCTCAGCATAGTCGGCGTCTAACTCGAGATTCAAACTCAGAACCTACCGAACACAAGTCTTGAGCGTTGCCACTAGGCTAGGCAGAGGCGTGAAGCTGACCGCAGAGGTCAAGAATGGTGGAGCTATACTTTCATTCTCCCATACACCTTCATTGCGTGGTGCTTAATTAATTATGCCCAGAGACAACTTTTCTTTTACCTTGCAGTTATTACTTAAAAATATGAAGATTGAGAAAACCGTCAGAAAACGTCAAAGGAAGAAACACATAACAGACATACGCACAGATAGGTCAATAATATTAAAACGGACCTCAGACAAATTATCTATAATTGGGATGGTTTAAACTAGCACAGAACCAGCCTTCTGACCAAATATGAACTTTTACAATAACCCTGCAATAAAGAGTCAGTTAATTATTACTTGTTACTTGCCTGAATGCCGGTCACGGTAGCCGAGCGGTCTAAGGCATGTACTGTATTCGCTCGCTTGGAAACCGGGATCGTGGGTTCGAATCCCACTCAGGGCATGGATGTTTAGTTTGTGTGTGTGCGTTTTTCTGTTTCTGTACAGGTAGAAGCCTTGCGACGAGCTGATCACCCGCCCAAGGAGTCCTACCGTATGTGTAAGATCTAGAAAAACCGAAGTGAACGGAGAAGTTCATGGAGGTAGGCCTAGGCCCACTGGGACTGGAGTGCCAAGGGGGGGACTTGTTTGAATATTCTTCAACTGCATAAGTGATTAGCTAATTAAATGATTATGCAAGTTTTCACGCACCGATAACAACTTTTATTGTCAACAACCACGACTGTCGGCGCTGGAAAGCCATGGCTGCTTGGTTTTATCCCTGAAAGGTCAAGCATGCCTCATCGCCATATAAGCGGTGACCCATTATGGGGCCAATATATGAACGTGATTTGGCAGTTTTGCAAAAAAAAAAAAAAACATTCAAAGTACATAAGGCTTGTGGCATGTTGAAACTCATTCGGAATGACCAAATGACAGTTTGGACTTCAAATTCCACAATATATGGAGGTCATTTTGTAAATATGAATACGAAGAAAATTACTGTGTTCTGGGATGTGACGCCGTGACGTCTGGCAGACCATTATCGACGTTCTAAAGGACGGCTCCATCTTCAAAGTAGTCCTTAAGATGGATAATCGGTAACAATACAACAGACTACACAGCATTACATTTAAGAAAATGGTAATTTTCGTAGTTCCCACTGTGTTAACCTCACATCTCATAACATATTCTGATGGAATATGATCATTTGCTGGGCAACGGCTCGGTAAACACGCCTAAAAGCCGGAATAGTGGAGCCAGACACGGAATTGCCCATTTGCTAGGTAACGGTTGATGCGCGTTTCCGAGACAACGCACACATGAAAACCCGTGTGGAGGCGGGGTCGAAAACCTCCATCGTGACCCTGCTATCCGTAGGTGGCGACGAAAAGGGAAATCTCAAATTTGAGACAGTAAAATATGGTCGGGATCCACAAGGGACTCGGGCCCAAGAAAGATTGCACTGTCATCGGCCAGCAGCATATCGACCCGTCCTATCGTAAGAGAGGGTGCCCCACAAAAACAAAACCGTAACTGCCAACCGGTAATAAGTATCTGGTCATGATCCAAAGATAGGACACGACACCAAGACTTACTGACCGTCAGTCGCAATATGACTGACTCTGCATTCATGAAGAGCAGTAGTGGAACCCTTGGAGACGGTGATCTGTATTCGGTTCTCTTGCAGTTATAAAAGGGGGTTCATTCGTGAATTCAAGAGATTCGTCAGACAGACGTCATTCAGTAGGAGCTCAACGTCTCCACTGTGATTCTTCGTTCGTCATTCGTCGCGGTGGAAGGAAAGGCGCTCGTGGTCCAGTAAGGCATGGAGCGAATCGTAGACAATCACTGATTGTCAGCTGTCAAAATTGATTTTAATTGTAAAGGCGTGCCAATAAATCCAATCATTGAATCCAGAACCCATTATTATTAGTCACGCCAACCCCGATACATGACAACATGAAGATACAGTAGGTCCTCGTTATACCGCAATTCTGATATACTGCGGCCCTGATCTTGTAAGGAATTTACGCTGCTCTGAAATTTAATCTGAAATGTACGGATTTTAATCATTACATAAATAGTGTATCCACAGTAACAAACAAAACAAAAAAAACTCCGTGGCCCGCAGTCCGCAAGTGGACTATACCGACCGAGCGACCGCCGCTTGTTGGCGAAGTCAGTGCCAACTTTAGCGGATAGAGGGTGTCGCGTGGTCACTGTAATGCATCCCCAAAGGCTGTTAATCTCGGTTTTCTAGACCGGAGCAGCGACTTCCTTGAAATAGCTCCTCAATTATCATCACGAGGCTAAGCGGCCTCCGTAGTCTAGGAGTAACGTTCCCACCTCGTGACTCAAGGTACGCGGGTTCAAACCCGGCGGAGGTCGTGGAATTTTTAAGGGCGGAAAAATTCAGGGAACAAGTCCTCCGGGAGGGACTTTAAGCCGTGGGTCCCGTGTCGTAGCTTTACGGCACGTAAAAAGAACCTCATGTCCCAAGGGGACCACTGAGCCAAATTCAGGACATTTCCCGTCCAACAGTAGTCTCTAACGCCTCTGGTAGATGGGGGAAGCAAAGAGAGATACCGCTGAGCCAGTAGAGGCCGAACTCGCTGGCTGTGTCGGTACTGATGGCACGCACCAGTACGGGTAGGGAATAGAGACTGGTAGAATATCATAGGGGGACGCACAATGGACCAACAGTTGGTCTAAGTGCATGGGGAAACCCACCCTCTCCAATACAATACAATCATCACGAGGCTGAGTGGACCCTGTTCCAGACCCACTACTTCTCAGAAAATCTGGTAGTGCCTGGAATCGAACCCGGGACCTCAGGAACTCTGACCATAGACCACAGAGGCGGTCACATCCACAATAACATGGATTAAAAATGTACATAAATGTCAATTTCAGTGATAATGCGGGAATGAAGCAGTCCTCCGACACCCGCTTCAATCAATGACCCACTGTAGTTTAATTTCTATGCACAAGGGCATGAAGAGCAAAACACGTTCCACTTTTATGACCAGAGCATTCTTTAATCTGTGAATTAAAAATGAGGTGGACCGGAAATAAGCCAAACAGTACAATATACTCCCAATTATCGGTGCTAATGAAGAGGGAAATGGGAAAACTTTTCGGCTGTGTACGGGAGATTGTGTTAACTGTTCAATACAGATATCCGCAAATGCTGGTATAGTGTCCGATTTTTTTCAGCTATCCCGAAAAATGTAAGTGTACTGAACGCAAAGTGTGTTTAATTTTTCCCAGCATCTGTTCACATCGTTTTTCGTTCCAAAATTTTGCAAGTTACACTAGAGATATAAGCAGAAACGCACGTAGGTCTTCATCTAAATTTGTCATTACAGTTTGCTTTTCTAAATGAAAATGAAAGTAGCAAGAGAATTCTTCGTAAAATTTCCAAACAAATTTAATGCAAACTGGTTTACCGGTTCCGAGATCTTTCATGTGTATAGGCAGACTGGTACATTGTGCGAATTAGCAGGAGCTCCGAAGGAGTGAGATAGTTACAAAAAGGCGTACAGATAAAGCCATAAACAGGATAATCCGTGCATGGATAACGAACGATCAGCAAGTCCCCAAAGATACCTGTTGTGTGTCACTATAGAATTGCCTGTTTTTCGGGAACCCGGGAATTCATCCAATTGTGCCCGCAAAAGCCCGTCAATGGACTGCATCCCGAGCCACTTGAATTCATTCTCACTTGCAATGGATCAAATCCTATCAGTGCATTTCACAGAACTATTTATCTAAAATAATAGTCCATCACAACTGACAACATGTGTACACAATTTGTTTATTAGCCTGCTAGCTAAACGTAGTCAGTATTTTGGCGCCATTAGAGCTTTAATAATTTTGATTTCTTACCCTGAACGTCGGGGTCCAACCCCCCCTACAGACAGGTGTGACAATTTTTTTTATCGTTTTGCTCAGTCGTTCCAGCTGAATTTTGGGGGTTTGAAATGCTCAGGCCTACTAATTATTTTCCTTACTCGCCACTAACTCTCGTTCATAACTTCAAACCTCTTTCATCCTCAGAGCAAACGGGTGGGGCGTTCAACTAGTTTAATGGGTACATCCACATGTATTTTTACCTTTTCCACTGTCTTCAGTAAACATATACACACAAGTAATATGGTTATTAAAGATCACTTTGGGAGACGATATGGAGTTAACAGTCAAATAAACCAGAAATGATGGACTTACTTTTCATTCTCTCCTGTACACTCTGGTAGTGACAGTAATCATGTTGTCACTTTCTCAAGTTAAATACTACGCACACAATCCGATTTCAGCACAACATAATCACTTAAGATTTCATTTTCAGCACAAGTGATAACAAATCCATACATATTCGATTCTAAACAATACGCGAGTTCGATATATGACACATTCAACTGTAAACCCATAACAGCTGTCACGACTGTCGCTGATGGTAGAACGAAACCAAACTCCTGTTCATTGGTGTCGCAGACACCGTACGAAACTTACAACAGTGCTGCTTCTGGGTAGCAAAATTAGGAACTACAGTCTCAACCACCTCGGGCCACTTGAATCTAGATATATATAATTACCGATTTCAAACTACATCATAGTGCCATCTACCAGATAATTTGTACGTCAAGAAGAAGCAGACGAGACAGCTATCAGCGAGTGGGAGGCGCGTAGGAAACACGTGCAAGCTTGGTTGGTCACAATGGTCGTTATCCATATCGCACATAGGAGCTATGCCCAGGGTTGTCAATATGATAATTTTGTTACCAGATCTGGTGTTCTTAAGAAGCCATGACGTTATAATTAAAGCGTTTGCAGTCGACAGTCGCAACAATCCTAAAACTCTGTGCTGCAAATCAGCGTGTATTCACTCTTGTACTTAAAGAAAAGAATAAACGCATTAGGTAGCCGGTTATGATAAAAAAAAATTGAAAGACTATATTTTGAGATCTACCCACATCATAAATACCAAAAATGAAACTTTCTTTAAATTAATTATTATATGTAATACAGGAATGAACTTACTGTCTATAACAAAAATTATAGCTATGAAATGTACATAACACATTAAAAGCATATGCGGCATTTTGATTTCATTGGTAGTGTTTCAAATTAATGAATATCAGAATGAATCATTAACAATGGGTTTGCTATCGTTAGTCGCTGGTTTCCCACCGCGGTGGCCCGGGTTCAATCCCGGGGTCTGGTCAAGTGGGATTTGTGGTGGACAAAGTGGCGCTGGGGCGGGTTTTCTCCGAGTACTTCGGTTTTCCCTACCAATCTTCATTCCACCAAATTCTCCATCATAATCACCCGGGGCAGGGGACCCTGTTGGACTCCACCCCCCCACTAAGCGAATTTAATTTAATTAAAAAAAAAAAGTATTACATATGTTACGCTTCCTAAGCTCAAAAATATTTATTATTATTTTTGTGGTAAAATGTACTGCGATAAATTGGGAAATATATTTTGTTTATATATATATAGGTAACAGCACTAATCATCTGTAGGATCCAACGAATTTTGTACTAATATTTAGTGACTTTATTCTGGGGTATTGGTCACCCTGGTTATACCATTCATTTAATTCGATCACATCACGATGATCACGATGATCACGATGACCACAGTAATGTTACAAATGGCTGTCGGAGTGGAGGATGTGAAGGAGGCTCTTTTAAATTTTGCTTTGACGGAACTTTCTGAGTCACCAACTAATCATGTGTACACTTTTATTAAATCTGAAATGGGAGCACATCGTCATCATATTTTAACATCACTGCTTGCAGCAAGGGATAGCGCAGAAAACAAGCTCGAAGAGAACACTGAACGGCAACAAACACCTGGCGCAAATTACGAAACTCTTGTAACATGCAGAGATTCTGATTTCAAAACGTATTTCAGGATGAACAGAAATACTATTCAAGTATGACAGTCTATAATTTTATCGGCCAGGGGCAGATTTCTATCATATACTGATTTGCGCATCTTAACGTAATTTAAGTTGTTTTGAGCCGTGGTAGTGTAATTAACATGTATACAGGATTTTAGGTGAGGTTAGAACATCGAATCTCGCAATACGTCGTAATGTTTTATTGCAGCATTCCTATGCACCGCATAGAACTTAGCTAGCGGTTTGCTTTTATAAAGTCTCTGTGAAACGTCGGTTAATATTAACTCGTCGTTTTTCGTTATTGACACTACATGTTTCTTCCTAATCGGCCATTTTAAAGTGTATAGGTTGTGATTAAGGAAACTTCTGCTCGCTATAATGCTCCTTTGTGTTTCTATGTAGAACTACATAGGGACGATGGTATGTTTTTTTTGTGTGTGTGTGTGTGTGTGTGTTGGTTTCTTTCCTTTGTGCTGGGTGTAGATCCATCACAGGTGTGCACAACAAAAGTAACCACACCATAATAAAAAAAAGGACTTAAAATACTTGCATTTTACATTCAATTCAATTTATTTTGTTCATCAGATCTACATTTGGTGATGGCGCCACCAGATATAGAACACGTCAAAGCCCTAGTTACAATAAAATTAATCCAGAGGACAACGTCATTAAGATATTACAACATATCCACAACCATTGTTGCAATAACTGTTGATACAATGCTATAACTAAACACAGCATGCATATAACACTCGCACTGCAACTTATTATCATAACAAAATACATATCAACATTGTCAATAACAGAGCAAAATCATATCCAAAGAGTTATGGGCATCTTACAATAAAAGTTTAAAAATGACTAGTGTAGTTTTATTTATCTGTAATTAGCACAATCATCCCTTGTTTTCCATTCATAATACTCACCTAAAGAATAAAAAAGAGCCCACCTGCAATTAAATAATTAAATACAACATGCATGTAACACTTGCACTGCAACTTATTATCATAATAAAATACATATTAACATTGTCTATAACAGAGTAAAATCATGACTAAAGAAGTATAGGTATCCTACAATAGACGTTTTAAAAATGACTAGTGTTGTTTCACTTATCTGTAATTAACACATTACCCATCAAATGCGAAGTACAACAGCGTTACAACAAAGCAGCATTTTCCATCTGCAGTCTTACACACTGATGATGGCCAGTTACGCTGAAACATGGAGTGTTAGATAAGCAGAAGAAACAAAAGAGCCTTCAAAATGTCAGTTTCAATGTATGAACAAAGTTGCACAGAGACAGTGAAGAGAGAGTGCTAACGCGATGCTCCAATACAGTATTCTGAAATGTCTTGTATATGCACTGTCCCCAGGAAATTGCCCCACTCTGATGTTTCTTGTGTTAGCAAGGTATATTGCTGCACTGCAACCATATGGAGGCCACACCACATAAATTAGATTTCAGCTTTCCACTGCAGAGATCTGAGTTAATATCAGGGGAGGCTATGCGATATTTGTGACGGGCAAAGCAGTACTGAGTAAGGCTGAGTAAGAAGTTCTGTTTCCCCCTGCCAGTCATTGTTACATGAATGTTTCATAGTCCCTGAAGTATACATATTGTATGATTAACCAGCAATTGGTCACAGCCTCAGTGTTTGCTTAGGGGCTTTCTTCAGCACCTGTCTGTACTCGGTATTTAAGGAATAAACTTCCAGCCAATGTTGCAAGAACTCACATGTTAACCAGGGTTAATTGACAGTGTTCATGGTGTTACCATTCTAAAATGGCAGTTAGATACCCTCCTCCCCCCATTTCATAATACCCCATGATATATATTGCATTACACAAACCTAAATTGGATAAGGGATTGTCATCACATTTCCAAGTGAAAGGACTGGTTGGTCTGTCTTGTATCATAACACAATCTGTATCATTATTTTTCAAGTTTTTCTATAATGCTGCATTAAATATACTGCCAATAAAATTATTATGATATTATTTGAGATTCTGATTTTCATAGCTGTGACTATGAGCGTTATCATCAGGATCCGGATTTTGATGACATGTCATCTTTTTTTTCCTTGTATCCTATGCGATGCTCTTAAGTATATAGATCTCGGATGTGAGCTGCTGGTTACAGAAATGTAAATTTTATAGGTAATTTTTTGACACTTTTAGGTTTAAGGTCATTTTTTGGGCTTTTAAGGGTATTTCTTGTCATTTTTGTCCATTTTAGGGAATTTTTCATCTGTTTTCTGAAATGTGAATAATATGGAAGCGAAGTGTTCTTTCTCTTTAGGTCATTTTTCTGGATTTTTTCAGTCATTTTATAGGTCTTTTTTTAAATATTTTCAGGTCATCAAAATCCAGGCCCTGGTTATCATCTTTTGGGGTACATTAATGTTTAGCCTGCTGAAGTACTAGACCACATAGAATCACATCCCAGAGACTAATGCTCTTCATGGCATTATGTCTGTTTTATGGCCAACAAAAGTGTGATTGGCTGCATGTCATGAAACATGTTTCAGCTGATAAGGAATTCCATATTCTAAAATAAAAGTCAATATCATGGAACAGTTATAGTTTTTTGACTTCCCAGCAATATTTATTTATACAAATATACCTATTCTTTTCCAGAGTCTGACTCGCATTATTGGAAAGAGGTTAATGGCATCTGCTGAAGCAGTTCATCCATTAATTCCCGTTGAAAAGAAAGTTCTTTTGACAGCATGGCTCATGGGCAACAATCAGTCATACATGGCTGCAGCAAAATTATTTGAAGTGAGCAAAGGGACTGTTTATCGAATATTCCATCATATTTGTAGTGAATTGACCATCTTAGCTGGGAAGTACATCCAATGGCCAGACCCAAATGAGTGTGATGAAATATCAGCCTCTTTTGAAAACAAACACGGTTTTCCGGGCGTTATCGGCGTGATTGGTGCTTGCCACATTGAGATAAGGGAACCGGAGGCACAAGAAGAAGCCGCTAGATTTAAGAACGAACAAACGGGACAGTACACCGTTATCTTGCAGGCAGTTTGTGACGACAGACTGCTGTTTCGTGATGTGTGTGCCGGATTCCCCGGACAGACAAGCAAGTTGAGGGTCCTTATTGGAAGTCCTCTATATACTCGACTGTCGAGTCGCACAGACCCTTTGATTGAGCCTCATAAACATATCCTTGGGAGTTCTGATTACCCACAGTTATCAACCCTGTTGACTCCGTACAGCTCGAATGCCGATGGACATCCACTTAGCAAGCAAGAACTGAAATTCAACAGTCTCCACCAGACAGCCAGGTCTGTAGTAGAAGAAGCTTTTGAAATGCTGAAGAAGCGGTTTCAGAGATTGCGGTTTATTGACGTATCTCGCACTGAGTTGGCAAGCAAAGTAGTTGTGGCAGCATGCGTACTACATAATTTTGCTCTAATGCATGGAGACGAGTTTACAGACGAGCATTACAAGAACACAGACAAGAAAATCTGACTTAGTATGTGCTTCATGTAGTTATGTTCAGAGTGTTTTGACAATGATGGTGTAATTACATAGAATTTTACTTCTGTAAAACACTTCTATTTACCACAGCACAGTGAGTTTTCTTTTCTCTCTTCTTCCTTCACTTCATGCTTTCCTCTTTCAATGTGTTCACTCCTTTGCTGGGTGTCTCTTTCCTCTAAGATGATACATATACATGTGTTCATCGATCCTAGTTACATCTTTCCCTATGGATAATTAGTTTCTCCTTGTATCACTAAGAGGACACGTGGTAGCATAGTTGGTTGAGGCACCATGCTACAAGCTGGAAGGTTGCAGGATCGAGTCCCGATGAAGTGGATTTTTTTTTAGTTGACCTAATCCTTCCAGCTGTACTACAGCCCTGGGGTCGACTCAGCCTCTAACAGAAATGAGAACCAGGAATCTTCCTGGGGGTTAAAGAGAAGCCACCCCATAAGGGTGACAACCTCACCGCCATCTATGAGCCGACTGTATACAAAATGTGGGAGCCCCGATGTCTCTCAACCCTATGGGCCTCCACGGCCTGTTACAAGGATACTTTTTTCTTTGCTTGCATCAGTCCACATCCTCACAGCTTATTTTAGGATGTGAGGCTCCATGGTGGTGGTTATGAAGATTTACAATGCCGCCATGTAGTCTGTTGAAAGTCAATGTACATTCACAAGAACACTGCCTCCATCTTCATGGTTGAAGAATAAGACAAGCAAGAAACTGGCATGAAGCTGGAAGCAACATTTTCCTCTGAAACATCAGTTGACTTCCAACAAACTGCATGACATTACATCCCAGAAGATAGAAACTCTTCTCATCTTTTTTAGCTGAAATCCAGTTTAATATTATCCTGTGTCTCCCACATTGTCTCTGTCCATATTTTCCAGCACAATTTGTGTATTCATGTCTCCCATGCATGGTACATTCATCCTCCTCAATTCCGCAAACTAACAACATGTGATGCAGTGTATAAATTATGAAGCTTCTCGTTATGCAGTTCTTCCCAACTTGTTACTTTCTCTTAAGCCCAGATTCTCAGAGCTTCAACCCATGCCCTTTCTGTAGGGTGAGATCAAATTCCATACCTATAGAAAACAATTAAAATTATAGTTATGTATATATTAATCTTTATGTTTCAGTATGGGAAGATGAGGACAAGATTCTTAAACAGAATGATAACAAGTAGTGAATTTTATCTGCTCCAATTTCTTCGTGAATATAATTGTGTTACTGTCCTGAAACATCTGAACATCATTACATTGTCATTTTCTTACTGGTTAACATGATAGACCATGCAGTAACATAGTTGGTTGAGGCACTATGCTACAAGCCAGAAGTTCATGGGACTGAATCCTGATGAGCTGGATTTCTTCAATTTACCTGATCCTTCCAGCTGCACTATGGCCCTGGGGTTGACTCAGCCTCCAACAGGAATGAGTACTTACTTACTCATGGAGCTGAGCCCTTCTGGAGGAGCCGCCAATTCTACAGCTACTCAAGAATTCCCCAGCATTTTATGGAAACCGAAGGTTCATCACCGTGTTCACAACAGCCCTCCACTGGTCCCTATCCTGACCCACATCTACCCAATCCATACCATCACATCCTATCACTCTAAGATCAATTTTAACATTGTTCTCCCACCTACGCCTTGGTCTTCCCAGTGGTCTCTTTCCTTCTGACTTTCCCACCAATATCCCATATGCATTCCTCATCTCCCCCATTCATGCTACATGCCCTGCCCGCCTCATCCTCCTTGACTTGAAACAGGAATGAGTACCAGGAATATTCTTGGGGGTGAAGGGTGGCCATCATCTATGAGCCAAATGTCTAGAAACTGTCGGACCCTCGACATCTCACAACCCTATGGACCTCCACAGCCTATTACAGGCATAGCTTTACATTACTTTTTAACATGACAGACTTTTTTAATTAAGGAAAGTTGTTATCTCAACACACCATCAACAGGTGGCCCTATGAATGATTTGTACAGACAAATATGTACTTGATGAGAAAATGTTCAAATATTAGGAAGAGCCCATGTAGCTCATTCAGTACAGTGACTAGCTATAGACTGGTTTAAAAGGCTTCAATTTCTAGCGGAGGCAGCAACCTTTCTCTTTAGCACCATGTCCATGTCCATGTCCAACTCTTGAGCCCACTCAGCTTATAAAATGGACACTTGGTGCTCTGTCCAATGAAAATGTAGCCAGCGGAGTGAGACTGACCACTCACCACCATCTAGTGCCAAGATGATAACATAAGGAACTGTATCTTCACTGGCCCATATGTTTTCATGTCCAGTTAAGTACAGGGACTTAAATCGGTAATCACATGATTATAGTCCTGTGGACTCTCAGTGACTTAGTAAAGTCATCAACAGAGCAGGAAGCGAGTCTGAATAAATTGTTTCAACTACTACACACTGGTTACCATTACTAGATAAATGTTGAATACAGAGGGAGCTTCATTTCATTAAAAAGACAAATTGATATGTTTTGAGGTGCCTTGACTTCATAACACTAACACAACTAGTCTTATCACTAATCATCCCCCAGTATTACTTGTGTAGTGATATCTCAAACTGCAGGCATGAAAACTAAAGATAATAAAGGATATGTAAAAATATATAACATAAATACATAAAATAAGTGGAAAACAAAATTGACATACAGCACATACATAAGAACAGAGTAACATCAACAGAACCAAATACTCAAAATGGATGAAGGGAATTGGTCATCAAACACATAATTTGCACCTTCATTATCATTTTATTGAACAGAATATTTTATTTGTTGTTGATATATGTATATATATATTTCACAGACATGCTGTTTACATATGTACAAAAATAGCTTATTTCATATTTATGAGTGTGATGTTGCACACAGGTAAATTAAGGTATTTTAATAACATCTGATTTGTATAAGACTTATGATGACATGTTATGTCAGCTCATGTTTGAATTGTAAATGCTTCAAGATTATCACTTTGACTGTACCAATTAGGTGTGCATAATCTCACAGACCATTAAACAATGAACACTATAATGTCAATGTTTGGTTCTACCTGATAATCCCTTTGAACAAAAAAGAAAGAAATGTATGTTGCCTTGGTTCTGATATAATGTCTGCCCTATATATCTGCATATTTAAGAGATTATCTTAAATACTGTAACAAGTTCAGGAATTTCACAGGGGGAAAGCTTAATTTATATGAAATATACTCATCTAAACATTCTTTTGGCAACAGGCATAAACGCTAACAGAACTTGCTGAAACAAATTTACATTAATTTAGAACTCTGTAGATACTGGCTTCTGGTATGCAAATCAGCATACACAAACCATTATCCTCAACAGTTCTCAACCTCGTAACATCTAAGTTATGTAAAGATTCACTTGGCTTCCAAACATATGACATGAGGTTTAGTATTTTTCAATTCTGTTCCAACCATTTACAAAAAAATGCTGACCGGTTAGTATGTATAATGGATTACAGTGTATATGCCTTTTCATACAGTATTTGCTATCAAGTTATTAATTAGACATAAAATGGCAAGGAAAATGTAGCAACAGTTTGCCAATTCATATTAATCGTGAAATACAAAACCTGTACATTCTGGGAAATTCATTCTGTGTAAATTCCTATATATGTTCCCAAAATTTGTACAAGCGTCATAAAATTTTCAACAACAGACTAAAATATGTCTAAAGCAAGTTTCATATAACATTTGGTGTTCTGTGTACAATTTATGATATACAATTAACATCTGCATTATTAAAAAATAATAATTACTTTCAGAGTGATATACTGGGATTACATTTGTACAAACACTATAAACGGATCAACATGACAAATTTGTATTATAAACAGATTTAATAGAAGTTACATTTACTTCTTGTGGCCATGCTACAATATTGTCTAATGTAATGAGCATGGAACGAAAGCAGACGGCCATATAAATATAGTTTTGGCCCACACAGTTGGAGTAATGTCACACCTTCACCGCACATCCCAACTGTGCTACATACATTATTATGAGCAATTTGGACCACAGATCCAACACTGATTTAGTACTAGACTTCAGTATTTCAACATTAAGGTACACGACATTGTATTTTGTTCAGTTAAACACTATAACAAAGAGTGTAATTTGAGTAATACAAATGTCACCATTTTTTCATGATGTTTAACCCTTCCACTGTCTTGAACAGATGAACAACATGACGTACACTGTAAATGGAACTGTTCCAGCAGATATGTAGCTAATTATTATAACTACATGGTGCTTCTTGCAAACTAAACATCATTCAGCTCGTCGACGGAATTCCCCATCCTTCATGGAACCGAAATATATTTGGTACCATGTTCACAGGAGCCTACCATTTGATCTTATAATGCACCAGAGAAACCAGTCCACATCCTCAGATCCTATTACTTCAAAATCCATTTCTGAGTATTACAAATAATATATATGGAATCAGGATAACTCAGTCAGTATAAAGAAGGGCTCAATGGGCTGGGGTCAATTTCTGGAAGTGCAAGATTTTTATCTTCTTCACACAGCCCCCTATCCAATGCATTTCAGAGGTTCTTTCCCCAGGAGTAAAGCAGCCAGGGCATGACACTGACCACTCATCTCCATCTAGAACCAAGCTATACCAGTACTTCCCAATATGTCTTAATGGCGTAGTCCTTAACTAATTAAGCACTAGGACAACTTTACTTTTCAAATAATATATAAAATATAAACTTTATTTTGGACATAATAATTGTCCTCTGATAGCTGTATTTGGCAGCAATCGAAATAGAAACTAAATTTTTTGGTTTTCTAATTGGCAAGTGATTTAGTTTAAAAACACACTGTGATGAAGTGCCTGCAGCAGGATAAAACAATTACTGGGATACGGTATGGCTGTGGAAGCCTTGAACAGTCACCCTCTAAACTTAACTCCTATGGACATTTTTCTTTCAAGTTATATTAACTGCGCTTACAAACTGCTTGACATGAAATACAAAATTCCCGAAGCCACTGATCAGTTGTAAAAAGTATGAAACAAATTCCCTTATCAAATGGATACTTTCAGACTTGGGTGTCTATGAAATTAAAAGAATCTTCTGAGTTCTTCTGTTAACTGATACTACCACTATGTTTGTTTATTAGTCTGTTCAAGAGGTATATCCTTAATGTATGATGTCCCTGTACAGAGTGTTTTAACATGTCTTTTTTTCTTTCAAGAAATACCATAGTAAAAGAAGAAATATAAGAAATTAATGCATTTGAAATATTAAAGAAAACTGATATGCATTTGTCGAGGTGAGACACTGCACGACTTTCAACAGGTGTGTAATGACTAACACACTGTTGACTGACATATGGTGTGCTTCATAACAGTGAGAGGGTTAAATGTCATGACTGTGCAAGAAGAAACTACCTTTGATGCGAACACATTACATCTGAATAAACATTATGCAATTCAAGAGTCAGGCACCTTGGATGTTCATAAAATCTGTTTTTGATCTTGCTCTTATATCAGTATTCTCCTATAAAATGTCTGGTTTATGTAACAATATATATTTCTGTACACATTGCTTCATCCACACTAAATCACATACTTAAATGCCATTCCTGAGTTCATATTTTGTTTGTATATTCACCCTCACAAAATTTTTGACTAGTCATACAATTATTATAGCAAACATACATCATTCACAAAATGGAACCTCTCTTCTCATTCTGTGCAGCACTGGTTTACAGTCAGTCCACTGTAACGGAATGATAAAATATTCTGAGACAACTGGTATGCCAAGTATGTCATTAACTATCCCATCCTGCCATAGATACGACAACACTCAGACTTTGCTCTCTGGTCCCTCTGTGTTGTGCTTGAAAGAGCCACGAATTCGAGTGAGGTAGAGCGCGCAGATGTGCCCATAACTCTTGTTGTACCACTCTGGTGTTCGTCCCCTGCAACAACATTATTACTTCGTCACTTTGATTGGCAAGCACTCAAGGATATTTATTGACTTCAGCCTTCACTGCTTTCAGAATGAAATTTCCCCATACTTCAGAAGAAACTGCAGAATGTTGCAGGTCAATACATAATCTCACTTCATGTACCTCATTTGCTAATGTTGGTGCAATCTTGTTTAACCATTCTTCATGTACACATATATTACAAACTGACGATACGTAATGTATAGAACTAAGAAGAAACATTTTTTGTCTTTCTAAATTTACTATGCTTTCCTTGACATTTTTATTATGCAAAAAACATTATCACCATGCAGCAATTTTCTTCCTTTTATCATTGTCATACTAAGAGCTCACTCAGGGTAACAAATAGACTACAGGCTAGAGGGTTGGGGTTCAATTCCCAGCAGGGGCAAGAGGTTTTCTCTACTGCAGTGTTGAGAACAGCTCTGGGGCTCATCCAGCCTCCTATCCAATAGGTACCAGAGGCTTATTCCGTGGGGAATAAAGTGGCCATGAGCATGAAGCTGACCAGTCACCTCCATTTAGTGCAAAGGTCAAGTATGGTGGAGCTATGCCTCTTCTCTCACATGTCTTCATGAGATACCACTTAATTAAGTGCAGGGACAACTTTATCTTTTATCATTGTTATAATAGTGCATTTTCACTGTCTTAACCTTTCCAATTAATGACACCCCCACCAAATCAAATTTGCAGTATTCTGTTTCAGTTTGAACTTCAGTGTGACACTGGACTGAAACATCCATATTATCCAAGCCATAGCACAGGTGGTCAGTCAGTGGCATCCTACCATGGCAGCCAAGGTTTGATCACAGGTAAATTCATGTGGAATTTCTGATGGATAAGTGACACTGGGGCATGTATTTTCTCTCCTAGTATTTTGGTTTCCCCTGCAAATTCTCAATCCACCAACTGCTCTATATTTATTAGTTGTCCTATCTGCAATGCTGTACAGTCTTGTTACTGGCAGCATACACACACAGAGAAGAAAAATCATGCAGCATTTGTTATATGGGCAGCAAAAATTAACAACAAACCCTTCTTACTGACGAGACAGTTCCCTGAACTGCACTAATAGTTTTGCAAATTAGTTTCAAATTGAGGACATATTTGTTTAGCAATAACTAAAGGGTTCAATGATCTTTATATTTTTAGGGAAATAAAGACTGAACGTTTTTTAAAAATAATTATGTACTAATACTCTCTTCATGGATGGTTAAATGATAAAAAGGTAAAGCTATCCCTGTACCAGGCCGTGAAGGTCATAGGATCGTGGGTTGTCAAGGCTCCCACATTTTCTAGACAATCTGCTCACAGATAACAGTGAGGTTGTCAGCCCTATGCACTGGCCACCCTTTAACCTCCAGGAAGGCTACTGGTACTCCTTTCTGTTAATTGCTGAGTCAATCCCAGGGGCATAGTGGGGCTGGAAGTATTAGGTCAGTTGAAAAATCCAATGAGCTCATCAGGAATCTAATCCACAACCTTCCAGACTGTAGCACAGTGCCTCAGCCAACTATGCTACTGTGTGCCCCTCGTTAAATGATTACATTAACAAATATTTTTTAACCAAAGTGTTTGCTGAATCAAATATATAAAAATCATTTTGAACTACATCTGTATTACACTGAGCCTTTCAGTTCCAAAGCACCTATTGACTTTAAGGGGATCAGCATCCGAAGTGGGGATGATAGGAACACAACTAGTTTATGCAGTTTTGCTTGTCAGTCCAACTGATGTTGGCACTGTCAAGGGCTAACAAGTAAAAATGACTTCTTACTTCGTGTCAACTCTGGAGAGGTGCATGATTCGAGATTTACCAGATCCACAGGGCTCAATAAGGTATCTTGACGCAAGCACAATTCCCCTCACCCCACTGAGCATTACTGGGCCATCTGGATGTTCCACCGATGTTTCCACAATGACACATGCTCCTTTGGGTAGGTCAGTTCTCCAGGACCTAACAAATTATTATTATTATTATTATTATTGATGATGATGACGATAAACTATAATGGCCTGTTCCATCATCATTAAAATATTAATTGGTCAAACCCTCTTTTATAGGCTTTCCGACAGTCATTTTTCTTGTCAACCATAACTTCATCTTGCGAGAGCATTCATTCTCTCTCTCTCTCTCTCTCTTCCAACCCATTTCCACTACTATTTCTCTAGTATGATATTCTGCCTGTAATATCATTAATCTGTAATTTTTTCAAATACCTTCTTTCCCCATGAATCAGGGTCTCTGACATTAAGGGAGGAACATAGACTGAGGGTGTTTGAGAACAGGGTGTTGAGGAGAGTATTTAGACCGGAGAGCAATGAAGTGACAGGAGGTTGGAGAAAACTGCATAATGAGGAGCTTCATAAATTGTACTCTTCTCCAAGTATAATTAGAATGATCAAGTCAAGGAGGATGAGGTGGGCAGGTCATGGAGCACGAATGGGGGAGACGAGGAATTCATATAGGATATTGGTGGGAAAGCCAGAAGGAAAGAGACCACAGGGAAGACCAAGGCATAGGTGGGTGGACAATATTAGGATGGATCTTAGAGAGATGGGATGGCATGGCATGGATTGGATAGATCTGGCTTGGGATAGGGACCAGTGGAGGGCTCTTGAGAACATGGTAATGAACCTTCGGGTTCCATAAAATGCTGGGAAATTCTTGAGTAGCTGCAGAATTGGCTCAGCTCCATGAGTAAGTAAGTATCTTCTTCCCCCTGGGGTTTAAAGTTAGAAAAAATTCCACTTTTCACTGTCTGCCTTAATGCATTAAGAATCCAATTTTTCTCCTCACAGATTTTCATGAAATTTACTACTGTTACTAACCTGCACTTTTGGTCCAGGGTGGAGAATCTGGACTACCACAGTCCTTGAGAATGAAAAAAATGATGCTGTATTTTTACATTTAAACATGCTGCTGTGGTGAGGGAGTTCTGATTAAAACTGGCATGTTTGTGACCCAGGAATTATAGAGATTACTGTGATTCAAATTATTTTATATCAAGTATATCAATGATGTCTTTTAGTTTGTTATTATCCTTGTATGCAGGAATGACTGTGGTTGTTACAGTACAGGTGTACTGTGATAGGAGACATATGC
Source organism: Cryptotermes secundus (assembly GCF_002891405.2). Taxonomy (NCBI): domain Eukaryota; kingdom Metazoa; phylum Arthropoda; class Insecta; order Blattodea; family Kalotermitidae; genus Cryptotermes; species Cryptotermes secundus. Next base: position 342,171 of record NW_019718022.1, on the reverse strand, counting down.
CACAGAAATGAATGTTCTGATCAATAACATTAAATTGCAGCATCCTGTTGCACTGCATATATCTGATTTTGCGTCTGCTTTTCTTGCCATCCATGTGCAACATCAGTTAGACTGAAACATGTAGTGAAAATAAAGAGAAATTGATGAGCAAGTTGCAATCAGATGGCAACAAAGGGGAATGTGCAGTCAGTTGTGATCAATGTTCACTTCCTGAGATTTAGGTTATCATTGCAGCAAATAGAAATATATATGTATCTTCTGCATGTAGTGCTGTGTATTTTGCAAACAGAACAAACATTTTGGAATAATGTCCTTCCTCCATCTTCAGGGACGCAGTAGGTTCCTCTGGAGCATTGGTACCTATCTACTACACTATATGACACCACATCCCAAAAGACTGTAATTTCCTGTCTTCAGTTCAGTTGTTTGTTTATACATGAAATTCCCAACCAAATACTTGAATGTATTTTCGTTTCCCATGAGCATTCCACATGTCTTACACACTTCACCCTTCTCAATTAAACTCCTCTACTACTGTAGTAGTAAAAGTTCTGTAGTCCTTCTCTATATAATTTTCTCCATTTACCTGTTACCTGTTTCTCTTGGGTCCAAATATTCTTCCCCATACACAGTTTCCAGACACCCTCGAGTTTCACACCCACAGAACATTTAATGTGTATGTCACTGTCAAAGAACTGACAGCCCACTCAAACTGTTTCCTATCGAAGTTACTGTTATGTCAGTGAACCTATATCACTTTAGTGAAGAACTAGGAACAGAATAGTTACCGAAGAACACAGAAGTCCTTGGCGGGGAGGGGTGCCATGCTGGCACAAACATACTGGAACACTTCAACTTGAGAGTCAAGGCGTGCTACAATACGCCACTTCAGAAGTGAGTAATCCCAAACATGACGTTCCCTCAGCACTCGCTGCAATAGCTCCTGAGGTGGTGCCTCTACTTCAGTGGACACACGCCAAAGCCTCAAAGGGTGTCCATCACCCACCTTCTTATATGCCATTTCCACCTGCTGATCGGTTGTGCAGGGCATGTTCACCCAACCACGACTCCTGGAATATGTGACCAAGCACAATCTTACATATAAAAGTCTAGAATTTGCTCAAATATCCCTATGCTGTCCCAATATTGCAGAAGCTGTTGATGGTTAAAAAGGCAACGCTATCCCTGTAACAGGCTGTGGAGCACCACAGGGTTAGTCAGACATCAAGACTCCAATCGAACAATCGCATCAGAGATGGCAGTGAGGTTACCAGTCTTATGCACTGGCCACCCTTTATCCCAGGGATATTCCTGGGACTTGCATTAGAGGCCGAGTCGAGCCCTGAGTCACAACGCAGCTGGAAGGCTTAGATCAACTGAAAAATCTAATGATTTCATCAGGAGCTGAACCCACAACCTTCTGGCTTGTAGCACAGTGCCTCAAACAACTATTCAGTACAGTAAACCCTCAGTAATCCAGAGTAATTCAGGTGAGAGGTCATACATATTAAGCGATAATCCAGATTAGTGAAACAAAAGGTAGCCCTAAAAGTAAAAAAAAAAAAAAAACTTACTATACAAATAAATGGAAATTTATTGATATATGTGCTCTGACAATAAAGTTTGCAAACTCGCCACCATGTGCTTGTCATGGTAACTGTGGACAGAAACCTCAGTATGGTTTCATGACACTGGCATATCAGCGTTTCATAGTGTTGTTGTTGATCTATGGCAGTCTTTTTCTGAGTGGTGTCTACTATTGTCTGAGTGTGTTCTGGTATGCTGTCATGAGAATGTCAGAGCTTCTTGCTAAACTTGGCAAGAGCGGAAGCATAATCAGAGGGATGTTAATGCAGATTCGCAGGGATAATGCTATGAAGACACAGCAGTTTACAAGTGGGTGACATGTTTTTCTGAGGGAAGAGAAAGTGTCACTGATGAGACAGATCAGGACAGCCAGCAACAAGCACAACTGAAGAAAACACTGCAAAAGTTTGTGAAACTGTGCGTGAATATCACTGGCTGACTGTCAGCTGCAGTTACTGTACAGACCACCAGGTAGCAATGACAAAGATAACTATGCTTCAGTCCTTCAAGTGGCATTGCAGACTTGACCTTTCCCAAAAGCAAACTTCCATATTTATGATCTTCCAATACACAAAATTTCATATCTTGCCCCAGTGGCTCCGTTATCAAATTGCAAGCTAATGTAAACAAGTGAGATGTTTGAAGAAAGTCGTCTTCTGGGTTTAGGCGCTGTGTATTCTTCGTTTTGGCTGACGTTCCTCCGAAACGTTGGCCAACACGAAGAATACACGGTGCCTAAACCCAGAAGACGACTCTCTTCATTGTAATCGCCGTGAAAACCTCAAAACTTACATAGATTGAAAACAGTTTTCATGTAATACTTACTATATTTCTGAATACTTGTAATTAGATAGGATAACAATCCCATGATGATTCTGGCATTACAAATTTCGATTTAGTGCTCTGGTGACTAAACAAAACATAAATGAATTAAGAGTTAAATGTCACTAACTTCTCTCGGGCCTCTTTCAGCAGTGCTGTGGTGCAGGCATAGAGATAACCACGCCAGTCCTGCTGGAACTCAGCTCCAAGCTCCTCCAGTGCAACAGGAATACTTTCCTCCATGTAGTTGAAATGGCACTGAGCTAGTGTCTCTTCTGATACCTGTTTTGATGTACCAAAAACAAGCATTTCATTTCTTCAAAATTAATACCAGCTCTGCCTTTAAGTTAACCGCTTAGATATATTATCTTTTGAATTCCTCCAACTGTCTGTTGTGCATAGGGGATGCTGAACAGAAATCTGCTTCAGGGTAATTGCTGGACATCTGTTTGTACCAGTCACACCCCCTCACCATAGCATTCACACATTCATTTTTCTAATGCACAACGCACTGAACAACCCATTAGTACAACACTGTTGTGCTGGCAAAACCAACTGCTCCACCCTGCTGTATTTCCATATGCACCAACTAGAACTGGTGTCCTTTACAGATCAAAGGAGGGAAAATCCGAGCTGTAACACGATATTCCACCACCTCAAACTTTTATCTCCAGTAATGAAGTCATGTATTAAATGCTGATCTCCATTAATTGCCCTCAGACGGATTTCTATTGAATTAAAAATGTTTAAATCTGGTGGGGTGGGGTGAGACTAAGTCCACTTGGTATGTCAGCCACTAATTGGCTTATTGTACCAGCCCCAGACGAGTATGGAGCAGTTGGTGAAATGAGAAGCAAGCAGGGGAAACTGAAGTACTTGGACAAAATCTGCTCCAGGGCCACTGTGTCCACCACAAATCCCACATAACCTGACCTGGGATCAAACCCAGGCCACTGCGATGGGAACTTCTATTGAAACTTCCTTATAATTAATAAATATTCTCCCCAGATTTTTTAATTCATTCTACAGTGAGCCCATCTGTAATGCTGCATTATGAAGGTAATTATTTTTATTCTGTTGTGTACAAATGAAGTAACCCATACAAAACAGTGCAACAAAACATACTCATACCATAAAGAGATCTTTGTGCTCCTTGATAAGGTAGAGGAGGCAATCATGAGCTGCACGATTCTCGCCAAGTTCCCGCTGGTCTGGAACTCCAACTGTCTTCCGCCGTCGTGGGGACGCGGAAGATGAGCGACTTGAACTACTAGAGGATGGGGGATGATGCAAATGGAATACAGAAGGGGCCAAGCAGACAGCCAGATTGCTTGCGGTCATCTGGTTGGCTGCAGACCGGGCTGACACCTGGCACAGGAACTCCAGTAGTGTTTGCAGTGCTTCACGGTGCTCATCAGGGAGGAGGAGCAGCACACACTGAACAGCTTCTGCCCGGAGATTGTTTGGAACATCTGGAACAGAAAGGGCTGGGTGTCATCCACAGCAAAGTCAGCACTCTCACAGCAGTTCAGCCATGAAGTTATCAAATAACCTTTGAAAATGAAGGCACCCTCAGGGAGCCAGCATCATAATGGAAAACTGTACTGAAACAACCAACTTCCTCTGCACTTGACAGTCACTTAGCAGAGCAAGAAGTTCCATGATGTTACAGAATCAAAAGATTCATCACATGTCATAAAAGTCTGCAAATGAACTATAGTTTTGAGTTGATTAATTTTTGTTCACATCTTTAGAATACTTTTATCTAAATTTCAATTTAATTCTATACTCCCATTTAAACCTAAGTCCCCCAAATGGTCTCATGTTATGATGTTTTTCAACCGAAACTTGTATGCATCTGTTTATCCCATGCATGTTACATATGTAAACGACTCTGTGAACCTTTTCAATGACTTCTTACACATGAAATGCCTTAATGACTTATATCCATGACAGAAGTCTTGGAACGTTTGTACTTTTGAATGTTCCTTACGTTGAAAGATTGCAATGAAGGTTTCAGAGAGTTTGTTTGTAAGTAGTGCCTCTGGTAACTCTCTGAAGTACTGCTTCACCATATCAGCCACATCGTACGCTTGCTGGCCTTCAAAACTGATAGTTTCTCCCTGCATTTCTGTCATCAGTTTTAGTTTCTGGATCCGTGACCGCACGCCTGACTTGCGGAACAAGCCAACTTGATCCAGAGAGTTGACACGCAACCAGCGCAATGCTGCTTGAATACACTTTGGTAGAGCTTGGCCATTTCTTTGCAAGGAAAGGAGCAATGGCACCCCAAACACAGTCTTGTCTGGAACACACAGTTACAATATAGAGTTAAACGGTGACTATGAAGTATTTAGGCACAAACGTTTCAAGCACTGGACAATAAATTATGAATAACACAAATAAGCAGATACATTCTGTTTAAGAACATACATGATTCTATCATTACAGAAGGTCTTACAAATAAAGATGCCTTGTGGTAAGTTGCACCCCTCCATCCATTTATAAAATACTACAATTTAAATGTGATTAAACAGCACCAACTCTCATTCATCTTTAATTTTCCACTACGTTTGACTACAGAGTCATCTTCAGGTAGAGTATTTATTGCAATTCCACAGAGCCATGTATGCCCATTACATCTCTAGCCTTCAGACAATCATTACATGTCAGTGTCATCATGATCACACTTTCATCTAAATTCATTTGAAGAGACCATCTTCTGATATGTGACATCATGTATTCTGCTTGAAGTTCAGCAACATTTCAGAGGAACACACGTTCACCTTCACCATTCGAACATAAGCCAAAAAAGTAACCAGCAAGAAGCAGGAAGCACACAGAGACTTGCTTGGCTTACTCTTTGATCCTGAACATAAAGGCAGTATGGTCCTCTGAAATGTTGGGGAACCTGAACCAGACTACACACCATCAGGGCCCAGAAGAAAATACTCTTCATAATCACTATTGCGACAACCTCAAATCCAATATAATTTCATTTGGTGATGCAGAATATGCAACACACCCTTTAAAATAATACAGTAAGAGACATATACGAGGCTTGTTCACAAAGTAAGTTTCCCTGGGGCTGTTTGCGGAAACAAAACACAATTTCATGGAAATATTTATTGCAACAGATACAGCAAGTATTCAGCTATTTTTCAACATAATCACCACCAGAACTGAGACATTTGTCATACCGTGGGACCAACTTTTGAATACCTGTGCCGTAGAAGTCTGCCACTGTGTGACAACCATCTCCGCCTCTCTGTCATTCTCAAAACGCTGACGCTCACCGGACAGGAATTTCTTGAGGTGTAGGAAAAGCTGGAAATCACTGGGAGCGAGGTCCGGGCTGTAGGGTGGGTGATTACACACCTCCCAGCTGAACTCCTGCAGGAGACTTGCTGTCCATCAAGCCATGTGCAGCCTAGCGTTATCATGCAGGAAGACAATACCGGCACTAAGCATCCCGCGCTGCTTGTTCTGAATGGCCTGTCACAATTTCTGCAGTGTTTCACAGTAATGCTCAGCATTCACCGTCTCACCTCTGGTCAGGAAGTCGACGTGAAGATCGCCCCGTCTGTCCCAGAATACCGTGCACATCACTTTCCGTGCCGACAATGTCTGCTTGAATTTCGTCTTACAGGGAGATCCACTGTGACGTCAATGCATTGACTGCTGCTTGGTTTCTGGGGTAATGTGTGCAATCCACGTTTCATCACCTGTGATGATCTGGTCCAGTAACTCTTTGCCGTCGTCATGGTACCACTGCAGAAAGGTCAATGCTGACTCCATGCGCTTTGTTTTGTGTTCTGGTGTCAGTTGCTTCGGCACCCACCTGGCGCACAATTTCCTGAACAACAGGTGCTCCGTGACAATTTCGTGCAACAAGGAGCGGGAAATCTGCAGGACACGACTGCTGAGTTCCGTAATTGTGACGCGACAATTCTCCATAATGCATTCCCGCACAAGCTCCACCAGGTCGTCTGTAATCATGGATGGCCACCCACTGCGCTTCTCATCATGCACACTTTGTCGACCTGCTGAAAACTGTCTGCACCAGTGACGCATCATCTGCTTGCTCATAACGTTAGGCCCAAAGACCCGGCACAGTTGACGATGAATTTCAATTGGTGCTATGCTCTGTGCATTCAAAAACTTTATCACTGACCACACTTCAGAGTCGGCGGGAGCTGGAATAAGAGCCTCCATCTTCAACAGCTGCAATTATGCTACTATGGGAATGCGAGAAATTCCGTTGATGCATGCGCCAAGCTACGTCATTGCTCCATCACGTACGCACAATCACTTCACGCAATATAGGGTTTGCTAGCTGTGGGACAAGTGAGAAACTTACTTTGTGGACGTGCTACGTACATCTGTAGTAATACGTGACATCAAGAATTAAAACTGTGGTAGATGCTTAGTTAAATGATACATTGTTATGTATACATCTTCATGGTGCATGGACTTGTTATGGCCCACTCAATTCATTCTTTCATTCACATATACATCCTCAGCTCACCTTTGTAGTCTGGAGTCTTAATCTTGCGGATGAACTTTGGCAGCTCCCAGTTCCAGCCCGTGCGGTGCGTCGGGCAGTACCGCTCCATGAAGGCCGTAAGTTTGAGCAGTGCTAACTTGCGTAACACCAGCAGCTGGCCACATGAGAGTGATGCCATTGGCCGAGAGCCTTGCGCAGTGCCCCTGCCTCTCTCACCTGTGCGGAACAGATACGAATCCGGACGCGCTGAGCCCCGCTGAAAACTGTGCCACCTCACCACCACAGCTCTGTAACATCATCACACGTGTCTGTGTCTAACAGGCAAACACTGCAATTGCAGAACACAATTCCTAGTATGCAGTTGATAAATCAATTGAAACTTACACAGCTTCAGGTTATCAAGCGTTGGTTCAAAATTTCATGTTACTGAACAGACTAGTCTTGCACTAATGCTCTGGACTTGGATCTAGAAGTGCTTGGTGCAGATCTCAACCACGACAGCAGGTATCTTGACTGAGGCCTTCTGTCATTTTCCTCAGTCCCTCAAGACAAATGCTGGCATAGCACCTCAGTTATACCACAATTGCCTCCTTCCAAATGCCTTCCAGTTCACCAATCATCATATCATTCAATACTATACAGTCAAGATATTTTTTTTTATTGACTACGTATTTACAATCTGCTCTCTTGTTTGGGGAGCATTAAGTAAATTTGTGGGTGAGTGGCATGAGTGGAGTATTCATCCTCCGATGAATCCCTATCGGTCTTGTAGATGGATAATATTTGTTTCCGTGTCTTCAGTGGGTTCGGGGAGGTCAGTAGGCCATTGTCATTTTAGTCTCCTTGGCACCTTTGGCGGAGTATTCAGGGCCACTATGAGTTTGTTGCTATGTCCATCTAGTCGTGCGCTGTATAGTCTCGACTGTCTGTGAATCTCGTCACTGACAAAAGGAGTCTGGAGGTCGTTGTGGAGAGATAAGTTGGACACATACCAGGGTGCATCTGCGACTGCTCGTAGGATTTTTGACTGTATTCTCTGTATGATTTTTGTATGTGACGGTTTAGCACAACCCCACAGCTGGATCCCGTAGGTCCATATTGGTTTAATAATGCATTTGTATAGGAGTAGTTTATTGTTATGGATAGTTTAGATTTTTGTCCCAGGAGCCAAGACATTTTCTTTAGTTTTAGGTTTATCTGCTGTCGTTTGGTTTTAATATGCTTATGCTAGTCAAGATATGAGTACAAAGAGTTGGCTGGTTAGGTAATTACTTACTGCCTCACAAAATGAACTTACTTGTGCCGTGGGGTTGAACCCCCTTCATCATGCTCACTCTCAGGTTGTGATGCCAGTGTACTGCTGGAGTCCTGACTTCCCATTAACTCTGTTGAACCTGACCTGTCACGATACACTGTCACATCTGTGTCAAGTTAAAGCAGAAATGTTACTCCATGGCCACCTTGGGCACTGTTTATTGTCTTAGGTAGACCTACACTTGTATATTTATTCATTTATTGATCTATTTCAGGAAATGTTTTTCTGCTCATTTTCAAGTGATCAGATGTTGAGATATGTTTTTATTTATTATTTGTTTAAGACTATTGTCAACAGTAAGAACATTTTATATATTAACCTTTTATACTAAACATTATTTTGCACTGAGAATGTCCAAAATTGACAAGTGCCACTACTTCCAGGAAAAAAAATGTAATAAAATATGTCAGTATAGTGAAAACCAATCAGCTGATGGCAGAAATAAGACTATCTCCAAAAACTTCCATGCCCATTGCAAGCTCAGTTAACAGAAAGATGACAACATTAACAATGGTACTTAAAAGACACGGGTACTGAAACATACAGATATAAAATAAATTTAGGGTCTGCTGTTAAATTTGAATGTTCAACATTTGCTTTGCTTACAAAGCTCTTTCATTTCTTGAGATGACTCCATCATTAAGATAGCAATTATTTTTCTTTAAATCTAATGATAAAAGTATGTCATTACAAAATATTACTAATTAGTTCATCTCTATATATAATACATAAACGGGTCACTTTCATGTAACAAAATTCCAGTTAATCATTCACATACTGATTCTGATGACTTCATATTATGTAAAAATGAAGTTCTGGTTGCTTTGGGACAAATATTTGTGATAATATTGATAGATAAATCTTTTCATTTCAATTTCTGAGAATTTTACAGATATCTAACAGAGAAATTAAGAGCCAAATGAGAGATGAAATTAAACAGGCTTTTGACTGTAGTACATACAATGTAGACACACTGAGAAGTGCACCTCTCAATGAGCGTGTTCAGCTATTATCCTGAAATTGTCACATCATGTCCTTTTGGGAAATGATGGATTTGAACACTAAACTGAGGAAAATGTTACACAAAATGCATTTAACACTAAGATTACTGACTTAGGATTCCTAAAATTGAGCATTAAATGAGAGAAAACTTCAGCTGAACATTTTATGGTGGTTCCACTGTATTTTGGAAGATCATGACTGGTACAATCATGAAAAATTAATAACAATGGGCAATGAATAGACAGCTTTCATAGTCCCTGCAGGGTTGTTACTCAAAAAGGGGGGAGGCCCAAAATGCAGTATTCATAATATTTGTCGAGCAACTGTATAGCATTTACATCTTGTCTATAGGAATATAGTGTGCTCAAATCTTATGTGAATTTAAATCATGCAGATATGAAATAGTGCAATATAAAAACTACTAACAAGGTCTCATTCTATGCACAAAGTCTGAAATAATGCAAATTTATTCATATGAGAAGAGAACTAGTCCTGAATTATATGAGGTCTTCAGGAATGCACACCTCGCATAAAATTCGACCACACTGTAAATTACCCCACATGAAAGTTAAAAATAATTACATTTATCTTTATCTTAATGCTACACTGGATCAGACAAAATCAAATCTGATCTCACCTCTGCGCAGTTCACCCTGTAACTTCTCTCGATACCACTGACTTTCCTTGCCAAGGTTGAGACTACCTGCCCTTGCTTGTGACTTGCAGGTGACTGATGGCCTTCGGACTGTATCTTGATCATGACCCCGAATGTCTACATACTCCAGCACCTGGAGAAAGCATGAGTGATATCAGTATTTGCTGTGTTTGGTAGAGTTTATTTCCAGACACAGCTCCCGAGTCTGGAAAGAATTTTGGCTTTCTGAATAAAGCTAATACTCAGCCTACAACATATAATTTTAATTGCTTGAAGTCATTTATTTTAACATACTGTGGCATACAAAGGACTGCATCGTGCGCAACAATGGAAGTACTGTTGAAAGCAGTGTTTGTTGTGTGGTCCACTCTGAGGCTATATGATTCGACCAAGTTCAGTTCAGTTAGCGACTGGAGTGCAGTTGCATACAGTGGAGTGACGCGCGTTTGCTGGTTAGCAGTCACAGGACTGCTGCAGTTCAGTCACTGTGGGCCATTCCTGTTAGAAGCTGGTAGCTGAGGCATGGGTATAGTTTGGGAACATCTGCCATCGGAAGCCATTACCAGACAACTGTTGGTGAAGACATAAGTACGTACTGTAGTAAACTGCAGACTGTATGAATTTGTAGTAGTGATATTGTTACTTGTAGTTACGATCTGAAGCTTGGGGAATATTACAAGAGTGCCTCAGTCTCAACAGCCAGTAACCGGGTAGAAAGTGGAACCGGGTACCTTCTGAGGACAAGTGTACAGCATTACATCATGGTGATATCCTGGGTAATGAACTGTGGGGGAAAATATGTGGGTCTAAGACAGATGTAGCAAAGGACTGGAGAAATTACTTACTGAGGAACTTAATTTGTACTCTTCATGTAATACTGCTAGTGTAATTATATCAAGGATCAGGTAAGTGGAACATGTAGTGTACACTAGGAAAATGCTGAACCTACCACTTCATCTGGAAACCCTTGAAAGAAAGTACCACTAGACACACCTAGTTATAAGAAGGATGATATTAAAATGGATCTTAGAGAAACAGTATGTGAAGGTGCAGACTGAATTCAAAGGAATCATGACATGATTCAATGGCACACACATATGATTTTGCTTTGTATTCATTAAAATTGGAGCATTTATTCACCAGGTTATCAAAACATCAAGTGCTCATGGAAAATCCTATACCGCTATCATATCTGGTCCAATATTGGACTGAAATATGATTTCCTGATATTGGACTGAGTCTGGCAGGGGATCTGAGATGTTTAACTGATGTTTCTAATTAAAGATCGAACTGACATGTTGATCTAGTTTTGTGATAAGATTCATGCCTCTCTCTCTCTCTCTCTGGGTATCAGCATTCTGCCCAGTTAGAGCTACCCAAGATTCATCTTGGGTTGAACAGCTGTTACAGATGATGATCTAACCTTGCATATTTTCATATCTTAAACAGCCTTGACCTGTATACAAAGTATATAAGGTACACTGATTAGGGTAGGGCAGTTATCATAGGCATGTTCATCACATATACCTTGGTGTGGTTACTGTTTGCATCTTTGAGGTACTGCTCTCTCCAACTTGTGGGTTGGCACTCAGAGTCTGACAAGGCACCATGGTCTTCAGCTTTGCTGCGACCATGATGGAGTAGTTTTTTCGCCCGGTTTAGTTTTGAGCGGCCACGATGATGAGGCGGTGCTGTTGAACTGCCACCGCCCTGGCTTCCATCTGAACAGTAACTAGAACTATCATCTCCAAATGCTGGACCCAATGTTCCTGAGGCTGGGGATGGTGTCAGTGTAGGTGTTGGAGTGGCGGAGGGAAGACCAGATGATGGTTGGTGCTCTGGTGAGGAGGTGCTGGTTCCAGTAGGGGAGACGTCAACACAGTTCAGATCCTTCATGCGCTGCTGCATTGTTGTCACATCCAGCACCTGTGCAACAGAACTTCAGCATTTCTACACGCTGACTGTGTGGGCCTGAATGTATGTGTCTGATGGACTGCTTGACAATACTTTAACTGCACAGGCTAATGGGCAGAAAATTAAGCATAAAGATGAAATGAATGATGAGCAGGCAAGGAAAACCATTTAAATATTTGTCTATCATTCGCATGAATTCAGTCTTCTGTGTATAATAATGTATGGATAAGATTAGTATACAGCATGACCAAATGTTAGAACATGACAAAACATGGGCCACTATTGAAGAATGTGCTTAACACATACTGCAAGAGCAGTCACCTGCTTATGCTACATACAATTTACCTCAACCTGTGCCAGTCATCAGTGTCTGTGGACCCTTTACCTCTCTGTATCTGCTGTCAATTATGTGTCAACATATAATTAATGCACAAGTTTTATAATAATTTTCATTACCAACTGAACTTAATTAAAATTTCTAAATCATAAATTGCCATACATATGAGTATTATGATTTGGACCAAAGAGAGATGAAGTGATAGGAGGTTGGAGAAAACTGCATAATGAGAAGCTTCATAACTTGTACTCTTCTCCAAGTATAATTAGAATGATCAAGTCAAGAAGGATGAGGCAGGCAGGTCATGTAGCACAAATGGGGGAGACGAGGAATGCGTATAGAATATTGGTAGGAAAGCCAGAAGGAAAGAGACCACAGGGAAGACCAAGGCATAGGTGGGTGGATAATATTAGAATGGATCTTAGAGAGACAGGATAGGATGGGATGGTATGGATTGGATAATCTGGCTCAGAATAGGGACCAGTGAAGGGCTCTTGTGAACATGGTAATGAACCTTCGGGTTCCATAAAATGCTGGGAAATTCTAGAGTAGCTGCAGAATTGGCAGCTCCTCCACAAGGGCTCAGCTCCATGAGTAACTAAGTATGAGACTTATGAATTTTCCATCTCTTTCATGCCCTTCCTGGTATGTAAATATACCATTTCGTTTTCAGGCAGTAGGAGGGGGATTATGACTGGACCTTCTCCACCCCATGCCAACATTGTGTGCTACTACTGTACTTATCATCCACAGAACTGTAGCTCCAACATAAGATGTTATGTGTACGAGACACAAATGAGAGAATTTTGGTTTATAAAACATGGAAAATAAAGGTAAAGTTTCACCCTTGTCATGTCACTATGATGTCTGTGGGGAGTGGGATTCTCAATGTTGACACTGGCTGAAGATATACAATCACGTTTACTCTCTGGCTGTCTTTATTCCTAGAAAAATCCCTTTGTACCCACTAGACAGGAGCCTTGGTGGGTCTCACAGCAATTCTGGATGCGGCAAGAACAGAAAAATCCTCCTGCCTGCAGAAATCAAGCACTCTGCTATCCAACAGCTACATCAACTATCATGGCTTATAACTGTGGATTATGCAAGATCTCAAGTTCATTCATGATTCTTCCCCCAGTAAGTCCAGATAATTTGGAGTGTACTGTATGCCTAAAACATACCCCAATTTCTGGAAATGAACGCAACTCTCTACCTGTGGCCCACTAATGACAACGCCTTCTCGATTTTGTTGCCTCCTTCTACGAGATTTGAGACTTTCCATGCGACGCAGCAAGGCTTTGGCACCATCCCTAAGGCGCTCACTGCCAGTCCGTCGAAATCGCACAGCCAAAAGTTCTGGATCACCTGCAGGGTGACCAGGTGGTAAACTGCCATAGCGAAGATTAGCTATGACAGGCATCTCCTCAGGATCATAGTCCTCTTCCTCATCCATCAACCGCTCCCCTGGGAAACCGTGATGTTCCTCTGCGCCATCAGGTGCAGACTGGTCCTTCTCCTTGCTCGCTGCAGCTGTAACATGACAGGATTCCTCACATCACCTGACTGACTCACTGACTCACTGACTCCATGGTGCTGAGCTTTCTTGAAAAGCTGATACTTGCTCAGATGCAAGAAATTTCCAGCTAATTTCCTCTCTTTCTTCAACTCAGAAGTGTATTATAGTTTTCACGAAAGCCTGCAATCAGACTCAGAAGCCAGTTTGGTTCACCTCACAACTGCACACCCTGTTTCTTTAAGATCCAGTTTTTGTATTATTGTCTACGTGGTTTTATAACTAATATATTTCATCTCTACCATGCATGCTCGAATTATCTTTAAATTATTAGGTAACAAGTATAAATTAAGTGTCTCAGCATGCAATCTTCTACATCTTCCTTCTACTTCGTCTGTCTAAGGTAGGCCTCACACCAGCATGTGTCAAGACATGTAACAGTCAAGACACGATGCCCGCAACATGACGCAAAGAAAGGAGCACAGTTGAAACGAATGAGATTATGTCAGCATCATGACTCAGACCGGTGTGCGCCAGTTTTCATAATCTCATTCATTTCAACTGTGCTTCTTTCTTTGCGTCATGTCCCAGTCTTGACGCATGCCGTTGTGCGGCCTACCTTAGATTCAAACTTTCTCATCAGAGCAGGTACAACTATCATTTTGTATATTTTCATCATTAGATTCTTTGATAGGAATGGTAAGGTAAATGACATTCTGAACTCAACAGTAGCAGCCATTTCCCATTTTAATTTTTGCTTAATTCTGTCACGAACATAATTATGATTTGTTACTGTTGTTTCAGAATATTTTGAAATATGCGCAATTCTCAAATCTTTACACACTGATTCTATCTTGCACTGATCCTGACACATAAAGCAATGCTTATTACAAAATTAGGTAACTGAACTAAATGAAGATAACTATTTGAAAGCAGAACCCTAAGACACAATATCAGGAATAGAAACAAAAAACTGCTGATGGACATGATTACAAATTGTTCAATCAAATTTATGTTCTCACTGACCACTTCCATAAGATCCATTTTAATATCATACTCCTGCTATTTTCTTACTTTTTGAGTTGGCCATTGAACAGAACTGTAAATGACTTCCTTCGGTTTCTTTCATTCCATCATATCTACATGTACATTTCATGGTAACTTCCCTGAACTGACTATCGTAACATAACTAAGTGAGATGTGCAAATAACAAAGTCACCTGTTATATTTCTGCCTCCATTCCTCGCTTTGTCCTGCTCATTCCATATGTATTTTCCACAGCAACTGATAGCATTATCAGATAAACCACAAATCCATCTACATACAGAATGTCCCAGGAGGATGTCACCAAATTGGAGATTATTAATAAAGTCATTTTGGAAAAGAAAAAAAAAGGTGTGTCATACAAATGTGTTTCCTACTGGCAATCAGTAAGAGCTGCGGTTGTGGTCATTTCCAGAGTAACGAGAAAATCAGGTTCTGCGCAGACGCAAATTTAGTGTGAAGCTGTGCATTTACATGTTACACTACATTCATTAAATCTATAAATGTTCAAACTTTGTGCTTCAAGAGTTGGATATAACAATGATTCGTAGGAACAAGTCACTTTCATCTTCGAGGTCAAGGAATAAGCCAAATAGAGCTTCTGCTTATCAAATGCTTTCATGCTGGTTCTTTGCTTGGGTGTGACAGCCCCAGATCCTACCTGCGCTCCTTTAAACTCAATACTTCTTCAAGCTCCATGTATCAGTGAATTAATTAATCGTTCTTCGAAGAAAGTCTAGGCTGTTATTTGCAGAACGCCATCTTCTGGGATGTGGTGCCGTGTGAACTGACATATTGGAGGAACGTATCGCCTCCATCTTCAGGGTGCAAAAATCTGTGAGCAAGGAACCAGCTTAAGTAGATTGCTACAATCTGCAGCGAATTTTTCTACCCTGAAGATCGAGGCGATACGTTCCTCCAAAACGTCGGTTGATAAGATTTACACAGTGCCGCATCCCAGAAGACGGAATTCTTCATAGTCACTGCCGTGAAACTCTCAAATCTTTGGGAAGGACTAAATGGTCTTCATTATACTGCCAAGCCAACAAATAGGTTCTGTTAACTAACCAGAGATTGCTTGAAGCCGTTCTACATGTTGGGCTGTAACTTCACACACTCGTGACCACCGCCTGGATTCTGGCTGGAATGTCCAGTTCTCGCTCAGAGCACAGGGATCATCATCATCTGAATCATCAACCTGAAGCACAATACAAAAAAAAAAAGTTAGCCAGCTTCAGCTGCACTTGGAAGCTGAAGGTAACAGATGCAATTTCTTAATATGGCTGGTTTCCACTTATTTTGAAAATGTAAATTAGAAGGTGAACATGTCTCCTCCCCTTCAACTAATCTAATTCTGTACGTGATGACTGATAAGGGCATGAGTACATTTTCTGTCCATCCAGCCCTCATGACCTTTAATGGCATTACTGTGTGCACTTGAGATACATAAAGGGTCAACAGTCAAAACACAGCAGAACAGAAAGTCTAAGAAGACCATGTTTCAACTCAGAATTTTTTTGGATGTTGTCCTTCATTTAGTGGTAATTCTGGGGGGAAATAGAAGAAGACAGACACTTCTTTCACTCCCTGTTCCACACAAATGTAAAACAGTTGTTAATTTTCAATATTAGACAAAATACATTAACAATTTGAAAAAAAAAATGCCGTCCTACAAATTTGTATGCCAGAACGATAACATAACATCTTCACGTTCCTTAAAACTAAGAAAGTACGTACTACACGCCTCAGAAATTTGTCCTTGAGTCACTTCTCTTCTAAATTGAGGAAGAAAGCTACGGACTGGTCCAGCCAGTTCACAAAATTACAACGTGCCTTCTTTATCACTGAAAGGGCAGTTTTATGGGGGGGGGGACACAAAACTTGCTTACAGACTTTTGCTTAAGTGACTCAAGACTAGTTTTACTAATCTCCATCAGTATTGAGGATGGAAGAGGAATTTTTAATGACTTTTATTTCTAGTATTTGTATTTTTCTTCTGGTTTTATTTTTTTCCCCAAAATCCAGGGGAGGTGGGGAAGATGTCTGGATCCCCTTCCAGCCAGAGCCCATGCTTTCAGTATTTTACCGTTAAAAACAGAATTGGTTCAAAATTAAACCTCTCTTTCCTTGTAAAACTGACAATTTTCATATAAGTTCAATTAAAACTGTACCATTTATTAAAATATACGTTCATCCTTCCATATAAAACAAGTAAATAACCAAGGAATATCAACGTTATAGAGAAACTGTAACTTACAACAATGACAACAGAGAGAGTTAAGAGAAATAAAGTTCTTTGTACACCTAGTCAAAAGGTCGCTCAAGGTTCCCACAAGAGAGTGGCAGACATGACGAACTCTCGAATCAGAATGTAATTTCACAAAACTTGCCGGGAACCAATCAACAGAGACACCAAGCGGACCGTGGGGAAGTATGGAATTACTTTGTCACTGTGAAACGCCTGCTCTCAGAAGGAAACAATGGGGCACAGTTTCCGGCATAACAATCCGGCTTTCTCCGACTGAGCGTGAGAGCCTCTTCTTCCTCTGATGACTCAGTGATACTTCAAATCATCAGAATCCTAAGTACAGCTCAGTAAGAAATCTGCTACGGCCGCTTGCCGGCAGGGGCCAAATATGTTTCTTCGCGACTACATCCGCATCGCCTCATATCTAACGGGTAACAGAGAGGTAACTGGCCGGAGCGTGAGGCTTACCACTTCCCTCTGTACAATGCCAAGGCGCAGAAAAGTACGCAGCTTCACATTCACGCTATATAAATAACATTCATATCGTGCCTGGAATGAACCATCTTACCCTGGGTCATCCCACGTCTCTTTTGTTTAAATTTTAATTCTAAAGTCCATCTCGGTATCCTCATTCTACCAATTTTTGTACATGGCCAAACCAACAGTTAAAAAGAAATTCTGAACTCAAACTCCGTCTCTAAGAACAAAAAAGAACACACCTCCCCTACACGCGTTTATTCTGCGCTAAGGTCAAAGTACAGGATGCAAATGAGAGGATCATGACGGACTGAGGCTTACTCTGAAGCGTTTATGGCACACTGATACGGCCAGCGATGCGAAAGAATTAATTACTTTTCCAATTAGCTATAAACATAATTCGCCTGTGAAATGTTTAGGTCACAGAACTCGTTTCATTTGGATAGGCCTGTGTTCCATTGAATACACCTCAGCCATCCGACCGATTTCCTCGCAGATTACTGTACTTCAATTTTAATTACGAGAAGAAAGAAAGGCATGTCAGAAGAAAATTCCCACAACGATAACACTTTCTTTTTGTAGAATCGGTATTTTGTTTCGCTACTCTATCATACAGAATAACGAATTTAAACGGCATCTGTTTGCTTTAACAAGCAGGCCGTGTGTTTAAAGCAGCTCTATTATAACGTGCTTTCTAATTTTCCAACCTGGTGAAATCTGAGAATTCTGATCATTTACTGGCCACGAGAGAGAGAACAACCGTATGAATATAGAAGCAGACATTTCACAGTTTTGTGGAACCGCAGGGCGGACGCTACTGCGGAAACAACAGAAGCAACCGCACACTCACGCTCCAGTGTGGATCCGAAAGGCGGACGTCCCTTCGCGAAAGAACGAACAAGACTAATGCAAACAGCAAAAACGTGCTTCCTTAGAGCTGTGCATAATACTGCGGTGGGGGCTCCTTGATAGCTGCTTGTCGCCGCGTCTAACTGCGTAAAGAGTGGGCAGACTCTGTGTGCGCTGCAGTTACTCTGATCTTTGGGGTGTGTAACTCAGTGAAACTGACGTAATTATTTGTAGACATGAGGGTAAGTGTCCAATCGAAACGCCATCTCTAGTCACAGTAATGTTCTTCAGAATACCGGGCGAGGGACCCAGCAATGTTTACCGGCGTGCTCTCTGCAAGACACCGAGATGTACTCACACTGTTCTTTGGCATATTGTCCACCTTCATCTTTGCACACCTGTTGAGTGCGTGGAGACGTCGAAACAGAGACTGGAAAGAGTCAGTGTCCAGGAAAGGGTGATCCTTCTGCACACCGCTCACATCGATTGGAAACTGAAGATCTGTAACAAGGATGTCAGGAACTCTTCAGTTATCGGGTATCATTTGCTCAGCCACAAGGTTCCAATGCTGTACATGAAGCAACGGAAACTTCTGGAAAGAACTAATGGCACAGTTTCCTTTCATACGAAATGCACAGCATACAAAACGCCTCCATTAATTCTTCAGTGCCGCGGGAACGTCTTTACCGACGTGTTACTTGGCAACGATAGAGGGACACGGACCCACGTGCGTTTTTTTGATAAGACATGGACCGCACAAAAATGACGCATCCAACAATTATTCTATTGTTTCTTGTATTCGTTGCCGCGGGAACATGTTTACCGAGCAACTGCCTAGCAAAGTAAGGAAGGATACAATTTACCTAGCCGTTTCCTAGCAACGATAGGATACATGTACAGACACTCAAGACCGATGGAATATGAAGTACGCCGCTGAAATGGACTCAGTTGTAATTACATACATACGAATAATGTTATATTTTAGCGTCCTGTTGCACTGATTTATGTCCATGATTTATTCTAGCCGTCTTACAGTGCATACACTCATCCACTTCACTCTTCACTCCCGCACTACATGTTTCGGCACAAAGGTGCCATCTTCAGGTGCTTTTTGATTTACGTTAAACTACTTCACTGCATGCCTTGCCGTCTTCATACTAAAATAACTAAAATATATGTTCATCATATATATTGATAAATATTAAATATTAAAAATATTAAAACTGTTCAGGATTTTTTATCCCTACGTCGCATCTCAATACGCGAGTCACACCTATCCTCTTCTATCGGAGCACT
>NW_019718022.1:299249-322563 GCF_002891405.2 Cryptotermes secundus | reverse complement strand
AGTGCTCCGATAGAAGAGGATAGGTGTGACTCGCGTATTGAGATGCGACGTAGGGATAAAAAATCCTGAACAGTTTTAATATTTTTAATATTTAATATTTATCAATATATGATGAACATATATTTTAGTTATTTTAGTATGAAGACGGCAAGGCATGCAGTGAGGTAGTTTAACGTAAATCAAAAAGCACCTGAAGATGGCACCTTTGTGCCGAAACATGTAATGCGGGAGTGAAGTGGATGAGTGTATGCACTGTAAGACGGCTAGAATAAATCATGGACATACATACGAAGTTTCATACAGGCTGGTTCAGCCATTCGAAAGTTGATTGGGGTGAGGGGATTCACAGACAAAAGGACAAGACGAAGATCGCATAATCTTGCTTTGGGAATGTAGCATAGAAAGAATCCTACATCCACACAACGAAAGTAAAATCGAGTGTTCTATGGCGAGATGGGTATCACGTGACTTGTTTTCTGTGTATTCTGCGCTACGCAGCAATATAACTGTTTTCTGCGTTGTCCGTGCCTTGGCTATATAACGAGTCCGCTTGCAGCTAAGGGCAGTCCAGGAGGGTTCAGCAGTTGAGAGTACAAGGACGAGAATGGAGCGTGTCCTTAGTGATTTGTGAAGATTGAGTATAGATTAGGACAGGGGAGTAGAGAGCGATTGAAGACGAAATAACAAGAAGACTTCATAGTGATTTGAAGTGACAGTTTCTGTGTTGATATCCATTACTAGGATTTATTAATTGTAATTAAGAGAGAGTGTGTAACTGAAGTGGTAATAAATGGAACCATCCGATCTAGAACCCGTTATTTTCGTCACACGTACCCCCCTACACGAGACAATTTTCAGATTAGTTCTGGAATGGAAACAGACCAGTAAGCTTAATCCGTCAGCGAAACAAAAAGAAAGTGACTTTTTAGTCAGTTAACTTCCTCTCTTGTTTATTTACTCGGCAGTTAGTCGCTTTGTAGTGAGTGTTACGACACGTACATGCGGGCGGCTTCTTGCTCGCTTCCGCACTGACGCGATGTGTTGCAGTGTTTGTGTGGCCGACCCAATTGCCACTTGTTGGCAACGGCCGTGTTATGACAGCAGATGCGAACTGCAGGCTGGCTTCCCCATCTCGGCGTGGCTCACAGTGCCCAATCCAACAATTCGCGAAATCTGGTCCAGATCATGCGAAAATACAGACGATTTACAGTAAACTCTTGCTAATCCGGTTGCAGTTAATCCGATATCGGATAATCTGGATCGAAATACAAAAAATTCTGCTCGCAGCTGAGTAGATACTTTAAAAAGACACGTGGGGTTTAGGAGAAAGAGGACTTTTGGACTGTGTTGAGCCTGAAACCATGCAAGAAAATATTCAAGACAGGCTTTAAATGGACGAAGGCGACCCTGGATTTCTGCTTCTGATAGGGAATAAAATTCTGCAATGATTTTTTTTTATTATTTTCATCAGCATTAAGAGCCGGGACAGCGCAGTCGGTATAGCGACTGGCTACGGGCTGGACGGCCGAAGGGTCGGAGTTCGAGTTCCGGTAGGGTGAAAATTTCTCTCTTCTCCATGGCCTCCAGACCGGCTCTGGGGCCCACCCAGCCTCCTATGCAATGGGTACCGGGGGCTCTTTCCCCGGAATAAACTGGCCAGGGCGTGAAGCTAACCACTCACCAACTAATGCGGACTTCAAGAAAATGTGGATCTATACATCCACTCCCAAATACGCCTTCATGGCGTAGTGCTTAATTAGTTAAGCACAGCGACAACTTCACATTACCTTAGCAGCGAATGGTTTGGCAAAACGCCTTCGGTTCGGAAGCCTGCAAGCCTGACAGGATGTTTTTTGTGGCATCCTTCAGTCCTTTCAGGCGAATACCGGGGCAGGACATCATATTAAACAGCGTGTCTTCCTCATACATTCCTCCCAATTCATAATCATCTTATCATAGTCGAGTCGGTGCTGCGTAACTTCATAACATAACGGAACAGTGGACCAAGAAGGTAAAGGTAAGGTTGAGCCTGTGCTTAACTAATTAAGCAGCACGCCATGAAGACGTATGCGGGAGTGGAGGTATAGCTCCACAATTCTCGACCTCAGCACTAGATGGAGGAGAATGGTCAGCTTCACGCCTCTGCGGCTTTACCCCCGCTACCCGTTGGATAGGAGGCTGAGTGGGCCCCAGAGCCGGTCTGGACGCTGCGAAGAAGAGACAGCGTGTAGCTCTGCCGGCCGAAGAAGCCAGGGTCCTGGTTCCCAACAAGACATTAGCCTGCTAGCGAGACCACTGCTTCGTGTGATTCGTACCGACAGTATCACGTACTCTGTGCAATTTATAGAGCCGCTCTGGGGTCCACCCAGCCTCCTATCCTGTGAGTACCGAGAGTGGAGTAGCTGCAACATGCAGTCTACTGCTGAGCTTAGGCATGTGTGGAGGTACACCTTCATATACTCATACGTCTTCGGAAGCTGGTGTTTAAGCACGGGAATGACGTTTTTACTTTGGCCTATTTGAGCCACAGATATTACGGGCCCACAGCTATGAAACTCGCCTTAGGGGAGAAACGGGCGCGTATGAATGTCGGTACAGTTTAGCTGACTTTACCAATATTCATTTACACGTATTTTATACAATCCTATAACTGTATTTTGTTTTTACTTGGTCTCGCCCCCGGGGTGTATGAGAACAGGTTGTTCAGAAGGGAAAAACTTAAGAGGAAGGAAGTAAAGTACAGTACACAGTAAAGTACATATAAATCTGTGTCCAGATGCCATGTTAACAGAATGATGGAGAGCTACAAACCGAGGAACTTCATAATTTGTATTCAATTTGCCAAAAATTCTTATGTGTGGGCTAATAATTGATGAAGAGGCCGGGGGGGGTAATGTAGCACTCATTCGGGAAATGCCAGATGGATACAAAATTTTAATCGGAAAAGGTGCAAAGGTAGAGCTTGAAGTAAATGGGAGAATATCAAAAATTTACTTTGTGTGCGTTATTTTGCAACGTCGAATGGTAGGATGACAGATGAATGACAAATTGGAAAGAAGCGGTCGTGGCCTAATTTAAATACTACCTCGAGGTCAAACTCCGTGGCTTTAATCCGCAGGCGAACTATACCGACCGAGCGACCGCCGCTTGTCGGCGAAGTTAGTGCCAACTTCAGCGGATAGAGGGTGTCGCGTGGTCAGCGCAACGAATCCCCATGGCAGTTAATTTCGGTTTTCTAGACCGGAGCCGCTGCTTTTCCATTCAAGAAACTCCTCAATTATCCCCACGAGGCTGATTGGACCCCGTTCCAAACCCGCCACTTCTCGGAAAATCTGGTAGCGCCGGGAATCATACCCGGGACCTCTGGATCTGTAGCTAGGAACTCTGACCACTGAGGAGGTCTCAACTTGGGAGGTACTGAGGAATATCACAAACTCCTACGTCACGGACGTGATTCCAGCCGGGCAACCAAAGCTGTATCAGAACGTCCTGCATGATTTAATAAAATCTTACAACAAAAATTGTCGATTATTTTTATTTGGCTTATGCCCTTTTAGCACCGAGGGCTTCAATTTTTACGTCATCTGGCAGCTTTCATGTTGCCTCAAGACTACTCTGCGCCAGCTTCACTGACTAATACAAACACAGCGCCGGCCGCGTCGGACGCTCTAAACGTCTTGGGTATCATGTGGAAAGTCTCGTAAGTCTGCAAGCGCCGCGCAACGGGCAGACGCAAACACACACATGCACAAGAGCCTTGAGAAGGACATCTCTACTCGTAACTCGAAATAACTTGCACAGAGGGTGGAAATGAGATCCATCCTGACAGCATTTTCAGTAACACATGCTTCACGCCCCGGCCTCTGTACTCCCGGTAACCATTGCCCCTGTCAAGAACAGAACCGCGGCCGTCCAACCAATAGCCCGTCGCTATACCGACTCTTAGGCTTTTCTGTACGTCTATGATATATAAACATTTCCTGCTTACAAATCCAGAGGTCCCGGGTTCGATTCCCGGCGCTACCAGGTTTTCTGAGTAGTGGGTCTGAAACGAGGTCCACTCAGCCTCGTGACAATCGAGGAGCCATTTCAAGGAAACAGCGGTTCCGGTCAAGAAAACCGAAATTAACGGTCGTGGGGATTCGTTGCGTTGACCACGCGACACCCTCTATCCGCTAAGCTGGCACTAACTTCGCCGACAAGCGTCGGTCGCTCGGTCGGTATAGTTCGCCTGCAGACTACAGACCACGGAGTTTTTTTTTTTTTGTAGATTATTGATGCTAGACTTCCACAATGTGAGACATGAAAATCCCACGGCTCTTGTATCGGTCGGCGAATCACCAATCCCTGCTCCAGCAGAAGATCCGGGCAGAATTAAAACATGTATTCAGAAGAACTGTGCTGGCAACAAATCTGTTACTTACGTCCGTATGTGAGATGAGGAGTTGAGCGGTACTTAGATTTACAAATGCGTTGCTGGGTAGCAGAAACCGTTGGAGGGAATCGCTCGACCCGTGAATACAATGAAGGATGTTCACAGACATGTTACCCATTGTGTTGGCCTGAACAATTCACTCTCTGGCTCACGTTATCCTGAATTTCTCTCGCGGTGTTGCAGACAAGGCAATGGTGAAAACGAAAATCCACCTCCCCGAGCGCAAAGTTCGCACTCTCGCACTCTCTCGTAATTCAGTTTCCACTGGGCTTATCTTTACCTGCATATGTATCCAACGTTCGTATTTTCACGCATCTCCATCATATCGTTTCAATTATGTCACGTGTATTAGTGGCTATAGACGGGGTTTCCATTAGTGAATAGACATACTGACCACTTACAGGTAAAAACAAGGTAAAGCTATCCCTGTAACAGGCCGTGAAGGACCATAAGGTTGTGAGACGTCGAGGCTCCCACATTAGCTAGACCAGCGTTGGCCAACCTAATACATCTCGAGGGCCAAATTTAGTTTATAGAACACCATCAGGGGCCAGATACGGTGTTTCTTTCAGAAGAGTGGTCGGGGAGTATTGCCCCCCAAACCGAATCAGTCACAACCCGTATANAAAAAAAAAAAAACAATGACCTCATCGGGACTTGAACCTGCGACCTTCAGGCTTGTAACATAGTGCCCCACTTAAAGGTCAATAATAAAAATAATTATTACAGCATTGCTGATTTCCACACTACAGCTTCTCATGTACTTTCACCGGTCTTCACGTGGTAACAGCTCTCCACAATGGATATGCATCTGCAGTGTTTTCACTAGGCGTTTCCTGGTAACGAATCTTAGCAATGAGGATTCTTCAGCTTCCGCTGTCCGCTGGTTAACACTCTACGACCGACAGTCACTCGGCCAGTCTGTCTTGGAATAAAGCACCCATCTGGGGCTTACGGCCAGATTTTTATTACTGTCAGACAGTTGCGGGTTGGTTGATGTGGGGCGCTCTCTCTGACGAGAGGACCGGTCTGTCGGTTGCCAGAGTCACAGTCAACAGTGATAAGTCTGTTGTCAGTATGTACAACTTACATTTTATATGTGATTTCTGTCAGTCCAGGCTCAGTACAGCATATCATGCCCTATCCTTAGTAGCTCCTGCCTAGTCAATCGAACGGTCGTATGCTTGACCGCCACCAAATATCAAGCCTCTTATATTTCGTATGTCGGGTTCGCTTTATCCAATGTTGAGAACATTTGTATTTTCATGATTTTGTATGACATCTGCTTGTTGCGTCGGTTGTCTTCAAGTCAACTCCTTTGCACGGACCCCACGAAAAACATCGTCTTCTGTTGTTGAGAATGCGTGTTTATTGGCCCGTTACCTAGCACTGAATATATATGAAAGGCACAGAAAACACTTCTTGCTACGTTGGTTCTATTGTTACGTGCACGTACTTCGGGCGTTGACAAAAATGAGTACATACGTCACAGTAAGTCACAGTTGTTCAGATGGCCAGAAAATTCACTTCCTTTCATGTAACCTACAGGTTCATTGCCGTTTTCACAAAAGCCCATCAATCGTCACTTTCCTAAGCCAGAAGAATCCAGTCCACAACGTCACGCCTTCGACCCTAAATATCAATATTAATAGTATCCTTCCATTTTCACGCCAGTCCCTATATTTCTCCTTTTCCTTCGCGTTAAAACTAAAAGAAAATAAATTGTCCCTATCCTTAATTACGCACTATGCCATGAAGACATAAATGAGTGAAGGTATAGTTCCATTATTCTTGACCTTGGTATCTGGTGGAGGTGAGTGGTCAGCTTCACGCCGCTACCGCTTTACCCCCGGTGAAAGAGTACTGGCTATGGGCTGGACGACCGGGGTTCGATTCCCAGTAGAAAGTTATATACTTCTCCAAGTTGTCCAGACTGATTTTGGGGCCCACCCGGCCTCCTAGCCAATTCGTGCCGGGGGACTCTTTCCGCGGAGGTAAAGAGGCCGAGGCGTGAAGCTGATCACTAAACTCCATCTAATGCCGAGGTCAAGAATGCTGGAGCTATACCTCTACTCCCGCGTATACCTTCCTGGCACAGTGCTTAATTAATTAAGCATAGGGATAACTCTGCCTTTAACAGTTTTGTTTTCAAGTAAGTATTGTATTACTATTCTTCTTCCTGCCTCACTATGAGAATAGAGTTATTTTTCAAATTCATGTTTCGATGGTGTCGAAAATATGAATTTAAATTTATTATTCTTGCAAAATTTTCACCGATGTATCTATAGAGTGTCTCATGTTCCGCCAACATTTTTTCGCAAATTTAGTGAGGTTTGGAACCCCTGACCTAAACAAAAAATAAATCGAAAGGAAATTGCATATAGATTACTGAATACCGCGAAATAATTATGAAATTATTGCCTATCAAAACACAAGAGATTCCGAACCTGTGACGCGCGTACCCAGGGGCAAACTAGATGAAATTGCGTTATGCATCACTGACGTCACTTACTAGTGATGTGGTCACGTGACACAACGCATGTCTACATTTTGCACGCATCTAACAGTCTTTCATCAAGTACGAGTTTGTGTTTTGTGCTGGTTCATTGCAGACAATGAATTCTATACAACAGATGGTGACGTCAGTGCGCCTTACATGGCGTACAACACAAAACTGCTAAACAAGCAACTAACTTCGGCTGAGAAATACTATCACAGATGCTGACAGGATCCCTCTCATATCAAATATCTATCCATTTATGGCTCTGCAGTCCTTTTGTTGGGCCTTGGCCGCATTTTCGGTTTCTTAATCCTATATACAGTCGTCAGTACACCTTGGACGGGGAATCAGCCCGTCTCAAGGCCGCTACCTGCACAGAGAATAAACGCAGACAGACATCCATGCCTTGAGTGGCATTCGAACCCATGACCCCAGCGTTCGAGCAAGCGAAAACAGTTCATGCGCGGCCACTGTGTCGGCTGTCCAGTACCTGCAGATGCAGAATTTTATTAAACTACTTCTTAACGCTTTGAAGCCTTAACCGGTAAGGTAAAAGGTAAATTTTTCCTGTGAATCAATTAAGCACCACGCCATGAAGGCCATGAGGGGAGTGTACATATTTTTTCCCCCTTGGCACTACAGCCCCAGTGGGCCTAGGCCTACCTCCATGAACTTCTCCGTTCACTTCGGTTTTTCTAGATCTTAAGACATAACGGTAGGACTCCTTGGGCGGGTGATCAGCTCGTCGCAAGCCCTCTACCTGCACACAAACATCCATGCCCTGAGTGGGATTCGAACCCACGATCCCGGCTTCCGAGGGAGTGAAGACAGTGCACGCCTTAGACCGCTCGGCTTCCGTGGCCGGCATGGATATACGTATAGATACAGATTTTCTTGACCTCGGACTAGTTGAAGGTGAGTGGTCAGCTTCACGCCACGGCCGCTTCATCTCGGGGGAAAGAACCACGGTACCTATTGAATAGGAGGTTGTATGGACCCCAGAACCGGTCTGGACGACGTGGAGAAGAGAAAATTCTTGACCATACCGGGACTCGAACTCCGATCCCTCACGTTAAGAGTACGGAAGCGTCAGCTGTTGCACCAGTAAATCTTAACCAAACTTGTACTAAAAAAGATAAAGGGAGTAACGCGGACTGCAGTTCAGTTTTTGTGACGTATATCGTTAATAAATAACGCGTACTTTAACTTTACTCTGAAGTTGTAGTGAACTGCTTTATTAAAAACCCTCAGACTAATTTGATGCGCCTTAATCTTACTTTCTGGCTACCGTGAATTCTTGAGCTTTCCGAACTAGGTCCATATAAAGAGAACCTTCGCTTTACTCAATATAATTTGATTCACGAACTCGCTTAGTACTCCACGACGTCCAGACCGGCTCTGGGACCCACCCAGCATCCTATCCAATGGGTACCGGGGGCTCTATCCCGGGGATAAAGTAACCGGGGCGTGAAGCACACCGCTGACTTCCAACAAACGCCGAGGTCAAGAATAGGCGGATCTACACATCCACTCCACCGTACGTCTTCATGGCGTAGTGCTTAATTAGTTACGCATAGGGACAAATTTACATCTATCTTATTCGCGAAGTTTTGAAGACTCCTGGTACATCCTGTACATTTATGCTACGTGGCTTCAGCAGCCTTAGGAGTGCCGTTTTGGTTTTGCTAAACCTACCGATCCGCTCCTATCAGAATGAAAATCAACCTACTTTTTTTTCTATTTTTTTTAAACATTGTAAGATTTTGTGTAAATATACACGTGGATATGAGAATCTGCAATTCCTTTACCTCCATATTTCTATTCTAGAATCCCGCCGCCAAATTTAATCGAAATCCTTTCAGTCGTTTGGGAGATAAATCCATAGGTACAGAGAAACGGACGTTATCTTTCCGTTACACGTTCACTTCACGCATGTTGTTAACGGAACGCATCAGCACACACCACGCCTTGCTATTGTTAGCACGGGACAATTCACAGACTTTCACATCTGGCAATTCGGGATTTAGGCCATGTTGATGGAAAGTTGCACACTAGATAACTCGCGATAAAGTCTAACAATTTAAAAATAGAACGATCCCAAAATATGGGACAAAAGAGAGCACTGTTCTATAATCTATAAACAACAAAAGGTGAAGTTAAATCTGGGTCGAGGAATTTCTGTTTTACTGTAAACGTTTCGATACAAGCTGCAGTCTGTTTACACAGCACCTACAAATTACTGCTGCGAATCTCTGCCAAAACTCGAAGCAAACGAGATATCGTTGCATCTACATGTCCCCCTTATGTCTGACGATCGATGCCACCCTGTTTCAAGGCTTCTATAATTTATACAGGTGATTTCGATATCAACGCAAACTAAATGTTCTATTAATATTACAAGCCCGAGAACTCATTGTCCCCAAGCAAAATCCTCTAACAAACGAACTCTGATGTTTTATGTACTAATAAGACGTTTAATATACGTATATGTATGCTTAATGGAGGAATGAAACAAAACCAAAGATTCAAAGACTATATTTACCTTCCTGCCTGAAGGGGAAAACCTGAATATTCAATGAGAAATTTCGAATCCATAAAGTTCATGACTATACATTTAATCACAACACAGAATACGCAGTGCTTTTTTAAAATTACACAGGACAAGGTGCGAAACTTATATTTACTTGCATTTATTTCCATCGGTATAATTTTTGTATAGGTACACTATTGTTTACCTTTACACTATATGTCAATTATCTTCAAATTTAACGTTTTAACAAGAATGTATATAACAATGTTACACGCAATATATCAAACCTGTAACACATAATATACCAACTGTAAACACTGGCCAATGTAAGGGGTAAGCAGTGTGTAAAAAAGGTAAAGATGTCCCTGTACTTAACTAAGCACTAAGCCACGAAGACGTATTGGGGAGTGGATGTATAGCACCATATAGTCTTGACCTCGGCACTAGCTAAAGGTGAGTGGTCAGCTTAACAACACGGCCGCTTTACCGCCCCGGTAAACAGTCCCCAGTACACACTGGACAGGAGTCTCAACTGGCCCCAGAACCGGTCTGACGACGTGGAGAGAAGAAAAATCTCGCCGCTACTGGGACTCGAACTCCGACCTCTGGGCCATCCATCCAGTAGGCAGCCGATACACTGACTGCGCTATTCTGGCTCCATAACAATCAGGTGCCAACGGCACACTGTGTTCCCAAGCGGTCACCCACCCAAATACTAGCCATGCCGAACGTTGCTTAACTGTGACGATCATACGTTATGGTTTATAGTACCAAGTACACGGTAGCTTAGTTGGATGAAGCAGTATGCTACAAGCCAGAAAATCGCGGGTTCGAATCCTGATGTAGTCACTGGATTTTTCAATTGACCTAATCCTTCCAGCAGCACTATGGCCCTGGGGTCGACTCAGCCTCTAACAAAAATGATTACCAGGAATATTCCTGAGGGGGTACAGAGCTGCCGGAGGTAAGGCTGACCTCACCACCATCTGTGAGCCGACTGTCAAGAAAATGTGGAAGCCTCGACATCTCACAACCCTATGGGCCTCCACGGCCTGTTACAGGGACAGCTTTACTTTTTCATGGCCTACAGTGTACGTGTGCTGATGGAAATACGAAACAAGACGAAGCTACGACTGGATATTTACACGTTTACTTCTAACAACCTTCAGGAGATATTCTGTACAGCGGAATAAGGTCCTATCATACGGTGTTAAATGTTTCTCATTCCATTTCTCTAAGCAACTCGTTTTATTACTGGAATGAATGTAACCGGGTACAAAACTGCAACAGCAATCTAAGGCCGCAGATGTTTCGTTGCTTGGCAACGGTCTCATTCACAAAGCCAATACACGCTGTGCCAAGGCCGACAATTAAATACTAGTACAGAAACTGAAGTTGCGTCTCAACTCGCTGATTAATTATGCACTACGCTTTGTTCCGTAAAGGGTTTCTTTTCCGACTAAAATTTTGTAATATTCTAGTAATGCTTGCTACCATTCAGTTCAGAACCTTTTGTCTTCTCGTCTGTTGTCTAAAAACGTAAAAATTATACTACTTACTTACTCATGGAGCTGAGCCCTTCTTGAAGAACTGCGAATTCTGCAGCTACTCAAGAATTTCCCAGCATTTTATGGAACCCGAAGGTTCATCACCGTGTTCACAAGAGCCCTCCACTTGTCCCTATCCTGAGCCAGATCTATCCAATCCATACCATCCCATCCTATCTCTCTAAGATCCATTCAAATATTGTCCAGCCGCCTACGCCTTGGTCTTCCCTGTGGTCTCCTTCCTTCTAGCTTCCCCACCAATATCCTATACGCATTCCTCGTCTCCCCCATTCGTGCTACATGACCTGCCCACCTCATCCTCTTCGACTTGATCACTCTAATTATACTTGGACAAGAGTACAAGTTATGAAGCTCCTCATTGTGCAGTTTTCTCCAACCTCCTGTGATTTTATCTCTCTTTGGTCCAAATATTCTCCTCAACACCCTGTTCTCAAACACCCTCAGTCTATGTTCCTCCCTTAATGTCAGAGACCAAGTTTCACACCCATACAGAACCAGAGGCAAAATTATAGATTTGTATATTCTCATTTTTATGTTTCTGGGCAACAGACCAGAAGACAAAAGGTTCTGGACTGAATGGTAGCAAGCATTACCCGAGTTCAATCGCCTCTTAATTTCCGCCTGAATCAGGTTTTGATCTGTTATCGTTGTTCCCAAATATCTGAACTGTCCCACATTTTCAAAACATCTGTTTCCTATCTATATGTCATGATTTTGCCCTGCATTTTGGTGACGAGACAGCAACATATACTTAATTTTCTCTGTGTTTACTTCTAGACCAACCTCTTTACTTGCGTCAATTAAAGTTTGTGTGTTTTTCCTTATGGTATCTACATTATGACCCAGTAGATTCACATCATCGGCATAGGAGAACAGCTAATGTGTCCCGTTTAATTTCAGTCCCACCTGGTTTTCCTGGACCTTCCTAATTGCATATTCTAAGGCAAAGTTGAAAAGGAGTGGCGATAAAACATCTCCTTGTTTTAGACCATTCTGGATGGGAAATTTATCAGACAAATGTTTACCTACACGGACTTTACTATAAGTTTCGTTTAAACACGTTTTAATCAACCTAACTAGTTTCATGGGTATCCCAAACTCTATTATACAGAACTATAATTAGGAGCTGGGATAGCGTAGTCGCTGGCTTCCCACCGCGGCGGCCCGGATTCAAACCCGGGTCTGGTCAAATGGGATTTGTGGTGGACAAAGTGGCGTTGGGGTAGTTTTTCTCCGAGTACTTCGGTTTTCACTGCTAATCTTCATTCAACCAAATTCTCTATCATCATAATCACCCGGAGCAGGTACAATAGGCCAATCAGTGGCCGCCGTGCCGAGTGGACCCAACTGGACTCCACCCCCACTATACGAATTCGAAAATATAGCGTAGTCGGTTTAGCGACTGGCTACGGCCTGGACGACCGAGGGGTAGGGTCAAGAATTTTCTCTTCTCCAGACCGGCTCTGGGGTCCACTCAAGAGTACCGGTGGCTCTTTACCCGGGGGTAAAGCGGTCGTGGCATGAAGCTGACCATTCACCTCCAACTAGTGCCGAGGTCAAGAAAATGTGGATCTATACATCCACTCCCCCATACGCCTCCATTGTGCAGTGCTTAATTGGTTCAGTACACGGAAAACCTTACCTCTTCTTTTTTTTTTTGCCAGAACTATAATTTTTCCCGTGGTTACGTATGGGTGTGAAACTTTATCTCTGAAATTAAGGGAGGAACACAGACTCAAGCTGTTTGAGAACAGGGTGTTAAGAATATTTGGCCGAAGAGGGCTGAATTGACAGGAGGTTCGAGAAAACTGCATAATGAGGAACTTACACCATCCGTCAAGTATCATTAGAATGATCAATACAAATTATTATTTTTTCTGGACGTTATCCATCGTCCTGTCTTTATTTAAAACACAACGTTTCGGAGATTGGATTCTGTCTCCGTCTTCAGCTGGAACCTACTCAGTTGGGCCCAACCGAAAGCACTAGTCCCTGTGTAACAAAATAACGCGAGAAGGTACATTAAGGTCTAGCCACAAACTGACTCAACAAATCACAGCCTTTCTATTGTATTTAACCTGTCGCTTTTATGCAATCCGATGGCTCGTTATTGGGTTCTAAAGAGCCAGATGAATCCAGTACACGCTCTCAGGCTGTACTTCCTCAGCATTCATCCTTCAACGCCCATCTAGGCCTCTTCCCTTCACATGTCCCGCGTTTTCAACTCAACCAAACAACTACCCACAAGCGCCACAGTGTAGGCTTCTATGAACTACATCTCATTAAAGGTTCGGCCACACAGAGCGCTACGGTATGTTCGCTACGTACGCTGTGTACACTCTGCGACGCAGCTAACATAGGGAACATAGCGTACGTAGCGTACGGAAGTCTGTGTGGCCAGTCACATTGGCAATAAAGAGACATATTTTTCTGTTCGTATAGCGAACATAGCGTACGTAGCGCTCTGTGTGGCCGAAACTTTAGTCCCACCCCACTAGCAATAAAAAAAAAAAGTTAGCCGTCAACACAACAAATGACTTACAATAACCGGTACTTTACAGAATGAAATTTAGTTCCTGCTATATGTTTCGGTCCTCATGGGACCATCGTCAGGCAGTAATATATGAATACTGAACTCCTAATATGGATCCATATTTGGAGCAACGTTTCATGTTCTGTAATGTAGATTGTACTTAGAGCTACAATTTTTCATTTCGTCCGTTCCTCTTATACCCTTATACGGGTGTCGAGGTTATCTTTTATTCTTTTTTAATCATTTCACAGACGGTAGGACTCCTTGGACGAGAGACTGGCACGTCTCATGGCCGTTACCTAAGCACAAGACAACACAAACACAGAAAAACGCATACACACACCACACATCCATGCCCTAAGTGGGATTCGAACCCACGATCCCGGCTTCCGAGCGAACGAAGACAGTTCAGGCCTTAGACCGCTCGGCTACCGTGACCGGCTGAGTTATAAGCATTAAAATTAAATATAATAAAAGTATACCTAGCAATATATTTAAAAAATATATTGTATACTGGTCTTATTATTATAGTATTAAAATAATGTCAGTTTTCAAGGTTACAATGCCCACTATGGTGTAAAGTTACATTTCGTGGATCCATGTCCGATGATGGTCCCATGAGGACCGAAACACGTAGCAGGAAATAAACTTTAATCTGTAAAATATTGATTTGATTATAAATCATCTGTTCTGACGACGATGTACGTCTATGACACACAACAGGATCCACGCTATGAGGAGATGTATCGTGTATCCACAGTTCGAGGCACGGGGTACCGCAGTTGGTTGAGGCACTATGCTACAAGCCGGAAGGTCGCGGTTTCGAATCCTGATGAGGTCATTGGATTTTTCAGTTGACCTAAACCTTCCAGCCGCACTATGGCCCTGGGGTCGACTCAGCCTCTAACAGAAACGAGTATCAGGAACCTTCCTGGGGGTAAAGGGTGACCGGTGTTTAAGGCTGACCTTACCGCCATCTGTGAGACGACCGTCTAGAAAATGTGGGATCCTCGACGTCTCATAACCCTATGAGCCTCCACGGCCTGTTACAGGCATAGCTTTACCTTTACGAAGTAGTAGTTTCAGGGCTTGGAACAGAAAGATGAAGAAGAGATTAAGTAAAATTTTACAAAGGAATTCTGTTCCGTGCACTCATTCGTTGCTACTGAAACACGCAGTAAAAAGAAAATTGATATACATTAAAGACGGCAAGATTCATTTATCTGTTAAGTGTAATTATATTTACATAAGCCGTTATGAAGGCTACTTAACTGGGATCTGAAATATGCTTCCTACGTCACAGCAAATGCTTCCTAAAGCAAGGTCATCAATACTGTAAATTAATAATAGTTAGCCAAGATAGCTTAGCCCATAAAGCGATGGGCTACGAGCTGGAAGGCCGATGTTCGATTCCTAGCAAACGCATGCGATTTTTCCCCTCTCCACGGTGTCCAGACCGGCTCTGGGATGAAACCAGCTTCGTGTCCAATGGGTACAGGGAGCTCTTTCCCCAGGGATAAAGCGGCAGAGGAGTGAAGTTAACCACTTAAATCCATCTAGTGCCGAGGCCAAGAATGGTGGAACTATACCTCAACTCCCCTACATGTTTTCATGGCATAATGTTTAATTAATTAACGAGAGGCCGATCACAGTGGCCGCGCGGACTAAGGCGTGAACCGTCTTCGGCCGCTAAAGCACTGGGATCGTCGGTTCGAATCTCGCTCAAGACATGGATGTCTGTGTGTGCGTTTATTCTATGCTTGTGTTGTTCTGCGTGTAGATAACGGCTTTGCGACGGGCTGATCCCCCATCCAAGGAGTCCTACCGACTGTGTATAGATTAAGAAACTGAAAAAGCGGCCAAGGTCCAAAGGGTTGTAGAGCCACAGACCTATACAAATAACGGCAGTGTACTCCAGTTTGCAGTGCGAGTTTCCGAATCAGTAATAAGCGATTCTGCGTTCTCAATTGTATTGATGTTCACTTACTGCTGACAACACCGCTCGCCTCTGTTAGTTATATTCTGACTTCCGTGCGTATCTGTCACTTCAGCGTACGAAATCTGCGAGTTCTGAGTTCTGTCGTGTGACATTATGCAGAGGAACTGCTTTTGGGAATGTAACTTGATTTATGTTTGGGCTTCATGGATCCCAGAGAAAGGTTCTCGTAACACCGTGTTACCTTCCGGGATGTGACGCCGTGCAGTCAGGCAAAAGCTTTTGTAGGAACGAACTACAGCCTACTACGTGGTTCATGTTGGATGCTTGCGCTGCATACTTTTCAACTGTGAAGACGGAGGTACTGATATTTCGAAGCGTCTGTGGACTTTTGTCGGACTATGCGGTGCCACATTCCGAAAGGCAGTATCCTTCGCTGTCACTGCTTTGAGGAGGAGGCCCTTACATTTGCCAGCACCACTACAAGACATGCAAGTACAGGTCTTACAAAATAACTGCATGGAGCTGAGCCCTTCTTGAGAAGCCCAAGTGGCTCAGCCACTGGAGAATTTTCAAACATTTTGTGGAACCCGAAGGTTCATTACAGTGTTCACAAGAGCCCTCCACTGGTCCCTATCCTGAGCCAGATCAACCCACTCCATATCACACCATCTACGTCTAGATCTTCCTAGTGGTCTCATTCCTTCTGACTTTCTCAGCAAAATCCTATATGCATTCTTCTTCTTCTTCTCCTCCTCCCCCCCCCATTCGTGCTACATACCCTGCCCATATCATCCTTCTTGACTTGATCATTCTAATTATACTTGGAGAAGAGTACAAGTTATGAAGCTCCTCATTACGCAGTTTTCTCCAGCCTCCTGTCACTTCATCCCTCCTCGGTCCAAATATTCTCATCAACACCCTGTTCTCAAATACCCTCAGTCTATGTTCCTCCCTTAATGTGAGAAATCAAGGTTCACACACATACAGAACCACAATTAAAATTATACCCGAACTCAAGTCTCCTCTTAATTTCCTCCTGAATCCAACTCCAATTTGCTACTGCCGTTCCCAAACATCTGACCCGTGCCACATTTTCAAAGCATCTGTTATGATTCTGCCCTGCATTCTGGCGAGCAAGTGTGGACCTAAACGGTTCACATCCATGTCACACCCGAGGAAAGAGTGTCAAGCTTAGGCAGATTGGGCCGGTTCGAACAGAGTAGCATCCCAGCCATCCGGGCCAGACCCGACGTTAGCAACCCCTGTACTGACTGAGCTATCACGGAGTTGGATGTAGCGTATTGATTGATAGGTTATTTAAAGACTCTCTTTCAACTACAGAGTTTATAAGCTACACTGTGTGTCTAAAGCATTTCTTAGCGTGCGTCACCACCAGATGCTGACGTCACTATATTTCAATACGAGAACCCAAATCACCGCACCGGAAATCTCGTGAGCTCACAGGGACGTTTCTTCCGGAAGATTGCCTAAGCAAGGTACAGACGCTTCAGGCGAAGTGTAGTCTAATGAGTGAACGGGTAGCGATTTGTAAGGATGCGGTACTACTGTAGCCCACGGCACTAGAGACATTCACATAGCGATACTGAGGAAAATCAAGAAAATCCCAATCAGGATAGCGGGAGCCAATCACACATTTGGAGTGTATATCTGCCGAATATATATAATGATGAGCAGGGCACGTAGCATGAATTTGGAGAAGAGGAATGTATATAGGATATTGGTGGGGAAAGCCAGAGGCAAAGAGTCCACCAGGAAGACCAACACGTAGGTAAGTGGATAATATTAAAATGCATCTTAGATAGGATGTGGTGGTATGGATTGGATTGATCTGGCTCGGGAATGGGACCAGCGGATGGCTCTTGTGAACACGGTAATGAACCTTTGGCTTCCATAAAATGTTGGAAAATTATTCAGTAGCTACATAATTGGGGGCGTCTCAAGAAGGGCTCAGTTCCATAAAGTTGGTAATATTTTCCGGATTGAGTTAAGTCAGTATTACAGGCTGGAGGACTGGGGTTCGATTCTAAGCAGCGGAAATGACTATTATCTTCGCCACTGAGCCAAGGCCGATTCCGAGGCCCACCCATCCTCCTGCACAAAGGAGACCGTGGACGATTCCCCTGGGGAAAGACGATCGAAGCGTGATGCTAACCACTCACTTCCATCGATGTCGAAATCACGCCTATGAAAGCAGAGATATGCTTCCACTCCAGACGTCTTCATGATTGCCCTTGTGCAGTCTTAACCTCGGCACCAGATGCAGGTGAGCGGTCAGCTTCACCCCCGGTACTCATTGGATAGGTGGCTGGGTGGACCTCAGACCCGATCTAGACGCTGTGTCAGGAATCGAACCTCGGCCGTCCCAATACCGACTCTGTGCGTCTTTATTGTGTGGTTCTTAATTACATATGTATCTCGGGAATAAACGCTTACGGGGGTGCATGCACACCCAGCAAAGTCCTTCCCTGAACTGGGTCTATTCGGCCCGTGGACAATCGTTTTTATGGCCCTGGCATGCTTTATCTTGAACAACTAAACTAACTGCAAAACGGTGTGGCCAAGCAACCACTTTGTGGTTCTCCTGACATATCATCGCGTGGCGCCAAGAAGGGGCCCATTTTTGTGGGGTTCAATGAAAGCCGGCAACGGAGAGAGTCGCTTTCAGACACGCTTTCAGACAGACACCCAGATTAGCACGGTACTGGCCCGGTTATCCGGATGTCTTGTTTGGAGGACGGACTCGAATGTCCAGTGTAAACACACAAACTTCGTCTGAAACTGCTTTCTAAAAAGGAATAAGCACAAACCTCTCACCTCAACCTAGTAGCGGGGTCAAGAATAGTGGAGTTATACCTCCAATGTCCCTTATGTCTTCATTGCAAGTAAAAGTTGTCCCTGTGTTCAATTAATTAAGCACTACGTCATGAAGACGTATGGAAGAGTGGATGTATAGATCCACAATTCTTGACCTCGCGCAACAGATGGAGGTGAGTGGTCAGCCTCACGCCCCGGCCGCTTTACTGCTGGAGAAAGAGCGCCCGCTGCCCATTGGTAGGCCCCAGAGCCGGCCTGGACGCTGTGCAGAAGATAAAAATCTCGTCCCAGCCGGGATTTGAAACTCCGCCCATCCGACGCGCCACTATACCGACTGCAAGTGCTCATGCCGCAGTGCATAATTAAGCATTTGGGGTTCTACTTTTACAAAGACAAAACAAAGGACAATAGCGTTCAATTAAGTTAATAAGATACTGTGCAGGACGTGAGGTTATGTCTTCTGGGATTAATGCCCTGTAGTCCCTTGAAAGTCATTCGACATTTCGGGGGATCTGCTTTCACACAGGTACCTTGTTCGGCATATTCGACCCTGGAGATGGAGCCGATGTTCCTCCGAAACGTCGGTTGACTTTCAACGGGCTACACGGCGTTATAACCTAGAGCAGTGGTTTTCAGCCTTTCTCAGGCCACGGCCCGGCGGTTGAGAAACACTGACCTAGAAGAAGATGAGCTACTACCATGTTCCTTTCGCTGATCTTCCACGGTGCGCAATTATCCGGGGAAACTGATTTCACATCCAGCGCGTATAATCAGGGGCCTATTGCATTTAGTTCATCGGCTACTAGTGGGAAATTTCAGAACTGATTCTTACTTGGAATTGTTTGGGACAACAACAAAACCAAGCTGTTGCGTTGTAAAGCAAAAAATTCTCGGAAGAACTTGTGACATGCCTACGTCTGCACAGAGATACCACCAGAAACTAAACATCCATAATTATGCAATTTAGCGATACATTTCTGTACACAGTTTCTATTTCCACGCATCAGCGTTTCTTAGCCGGCACGCGGCGACATATTGGATAAAAATGCTTTTATGTAATTCTTAAACATTCCATGTACGTTATTACACAAACCCCTTCGTATCAATTACCTGTACAGTGAAATTCATACGCCTGCTTGCAGTTCAGGTGAGCCGGGATAGCGACTGGATACGGGCTGGGCGGCTGAGGGACCGGAGTTCAAGTCTCGGTAGGGGCAACATTTTTCTACTCTCCACGCCGTCCACACCGGTTCTGAGACCCACTCAACCTCATATCCACTGGGCACAGGGAGATCATAATCAGGGTGTAAAGCGGCCTTGCGTGAAACTCACCACTCACCTCTATTTAAAGGTCAAGAATACGTGGATCTATTCATTCACTCCACCATACATCTTCATGGGCAGTGCTTCATTAGGTATGTAAATGCTGATTATAATACTCACCTTCGTACATCTGGGCATACTGTGGGAAACCTGCGGCCCGCAACCACTTGCATGCCTCTGCAGCCTCGATTTCTGCAACACAAAAAAAAATACTCAGCATCAGTTAAGAAATAAAAAAGTACGTAACTCCAGTGAACAAAATTCTTCAGACGCTAACAGCCGCTCAGCTTGTCAAGATTCCCAGACTGAACTCAGTTATTCCCTACCGTGGTCTCAACAGCCCTCCCTATCCATCACACAGTATTTCTTGAAGATTCATTTTAATATTATCTTACACGTAATCATCCTTTTCTACAGCTTTCCAGCTTAAATTCGCCAAGTATTTTATATATCTCGTATGCGTTTTATATTACCAGCCTATCCCTTTGAGAATTAAGAAAGTTTAATGACAGCATTTCGAGCCGGGATAGCTCAGTCAGTATAGTGATGGGCTACGACCGGGATTCGATTCCCGTCAGGCGCAAGAGGCTTTCCTCTACTCATCAGCGTCCAGATCGGCTATGGGACCCACACAGGCTGGTACTCAATCGGTATTGAGGGGGGTGGGGGGGCGACTGACTAACGTCAAGAATGGTGGAGTTATACCTCCACACCCCATGTCTCCGTGGCGTCGTGCTGAATTAATTAAGCACCAAAATAACTTTACCTCAATCACAGCATTCGTCCAGTGAAGTCAATTAACGAGATGGACGCATACAGAGCGTGTAGAAATTATACATTTTTCGGGTACTTTGGACGAACCGGGTCAGATGGACGCATTAATCGTGTGAATCCACCAAGTTCACGTTTAGTCTTCGAAGTGCACGGCGTGTAATTGCATAAGGAAATGATTAGAAACTATTATGACCCCTTAATCTGGTGCGCTGACATTAGATGTCACCTGAGTAAAGTAAAGGCAAAGTTGTCCCTGTACCGTGAAGGCGTACGGGGAGTGGAGGCACAAATCAACCACAGTTGACGTTGGCACTAGATGGAAGTGGGTGGTCAGTTTCACGCCACGGCCGTTTTACTCCCGCTGAAACAGCTCACGGTAGCCATTGGATAGGAGGCTGAGTGGGTCCCAGAGTAAGTCTAGACTTTGTGGAGAACTGAAAAATCTCTTGCCCCTGCCGGGACTCAAACCCCCACCGTTCAGCTCGTGACTCGTGTCAATACCGACTGAGCTATCCCGGCTCACAGACTCAATACAAGAATAAAGAAAACGATTACACTTTTCTGGGATATGACGCTGTGTAGTTCATATAATGGCACGAAAAGTTTGGAGGATCACAATACTTCCATCTTGAATGTAAGCTACACGGCGTCATATTCTAGAAGATTATATATACTGATATTCGGCGCTGTGAGAACCTCAAATCTCGTATGGCAGTACGGTTGCCTCTGCATATGAACAGTGCCATAAAGAAGACTTGTGGAGATAATGCTCCATATATTGCAGACGGAGTTAAAGCAGCCAGCTTCACGCTCCGGCCGCTTTACAGCCGCGAAAATATGATCCGGAATCCCTCTGTAGGAGGATCTGTGGGTACCATAGCCTCTGCCTCTGACAGAATGTTTAAAGCTCCGGCCGCATTCGCGTACAGTCGAGTTGCAAAGACTTCCTACCAGAAGGTCCTCGAAAATTTCCCAGCGGGAGCTCAAACTACATACGGAAAAAAAAGGATACTTCAACACCTTTACTCGACAGAGCTGTCATCTGCAGGCCTCGTCGGAAATTCAATTCCCCACATTCTATTCACGAACCAATGCCGGATCATCCACGAGGCTTCCGGTGATGCTGGAGTCGCTGTTGAGATTGCAGAGTTCGTGAGGTGTACGAAAGCATGAACAGATTCTCTGCCTGCGACAGCTCCCCCCGACCGCCTCTTTCAGCTTAACGTCGCGACATAGTAGTCCGAACCCATCATCAACATGGATTTTTTCTTCCTTGGCACTACAGCCCCAGTGGACCTAAGCCCACCTCCATGACCTTCTCCGTTCACTTCGGTTTTTCTAGATCTTACACATTCGGTAGGACTCCTTATCATATTCGTATTCAAGCAAAGTCTCGTCACCTCCACCCTGAAGGAGACAGTATGTCCCTCCGAAACGTCTGTAGCCACCCACTGGGCTACACAGAGCCACAATCCAGAAGACCAGAGCACGAATCTTCGCTTGTGTTGAAGTAAAGTCCTGTGGGCCTTATACCCCATAAGCACCACCGTCAGAACCTCAAACCTTACATCGTTTAATCTTACGAATTCAATCGTTTGATTTCTAGATAAGACACGCGAAAACATATTTCATCGCTAGTTTCAAAATGTTAAGTGCCTACGTGACTTCCTTTTCAACTGCAAAGCAAAATGAAACTATTCCGGGGGACGCGCAGGCAGCCACTAACCGACGGCGCCAAGTTTATGGCCGGTCCATTCCAAACACTTGCCACTTGTTTCCGATACCCAACAACCTTGGCCATCAGCACTGATAGTATCAGCACAACTAAAACAAATTCCAGCTTTCACAAAACCCAACAAATTCTCTTGGCTTGTTTGCACAGGATCCCTACTAAGGCCACAAAGGAGAAGGCAGACAGCGTCAGTAAAACGACATTGCCTGTA
Source organism: Cryptotermes secundus (assembly GCF_002891405.2). Classification (NCBI taxonomy): domain Eukaryota; kingdom Metazoa; phylum Arthropoda; class Insecta; order Blattodea; family Kalotermitidae; genus Cryptotermes; species Cryptotermes secundus. The sequence goes on along the minus strand of NW_019718022.1, from coordinate 300,183 downwards.
TGACTCCCCTTGAAGAACGGCTTCAACCAGAGACCAAACTGGCTGGCAGATCAAGAGTGGATATTCGGTGTAGGCTCTAGATTCCAGAGTCAGCCCGACGTCTGTGTGCTCCAGACATCCTAACATGGTGTCATGACAATACTCTGGATACGAAGTTCTTACCTTCGCGGAGTACAGCGTGTTGAGACGCTAACCGTCGCTCACATACTCATGAAAATCGCAGTCCTATTACGAAATCAGAGCCGATCAGTGATCGCGCGGTCTAAGGCATGAACTGCCTTCGCTCGCTCTAACAGTGGAATCGTGGGTTCCAATCCCAGTCGAGGCGAGTTTGTTTTGTTCTGTGTGTAGGTAGCGGCCTTGCGACGGGCTGATCCCCCGCCCAAGGAGTCCCACCGTCTGTGTAAGAAAGATTACGAAACTGAAGAAGAGGCCAGAGCCCAACAAAGGGCTGTAGTGCCACTGATGAATCAATCAATAAAATTATGAAACCAAGAAGTTAATTACACTGCCCACAAGAGCCCGTCACCGTTCCCTACAACGAACCACATGAATCCGGTCCACATTCAACTATAAAATATACTTTTATACGGTTTTGCTATCTACTCCAAGGTCTTCCTTCAGGATTTCCGACTAATATTCTGTGTCCATTTTTCATTTCCTCTACACATACTGTATGCCGGTAGAAGTGGCCCCGCGGCCTAAGACATGAACTGTCTCAATTAGCTTGCTTGAACGCTGGGATCGTGGGTTCGAATCCCACTCATGGCATGAATGTTTGCGTTTATTCTGTGTTCTGTGTACGTAGCAGCCTTGCGACGGGCTGATCCTCCGCCCAAGAAGTCCTATATTATGAAGCTGAAGTGAAATGAAGTGTTACACCGATGCCCCATGCTCCAAATGGGCGCAACAGGGAGGGAGGGAGGGAGGGAGG